>NW_027193867.1:0-163172 GCF_032444005.1 Ranitomeya imitator | reverse complement strand
GTTAGGGGTAGGGTTAGGGGTAGGATCCCTTTAGGGTTAGGATCCCTTTAGGGTTAGGGGTACGGGTAGGGTTAGGATCCCTACCCCTACCCCTAACATTAACCCTAGCTATTTATGTTTATAGTGTTTTTTTTTACTTTATTTAGATGATTGTCAGCTGTCACACATTTCTCAGCATGCGTTTAAAAAACGCAAACGCATGGAAAAACGCATGTAAACGCATCAAAACGCCGCGTTTTTTACACCACATGCAAAAACGCATGCGTCTAAAAAAACGCAGCGTTTGCATGCGTTTACATGCGTTTTTTCACCATGCGTTTTTTTTTCAAACGCATGCGTTTTAAAACGCAAGTTTGAAACCAGCCTTAGATGGTGGAGTTTTTGTATTTTCTGCTGTGGATATTTTTGGAAGGATTTTAATACTGACCGCTTGGTATCCTGTCCTATCCTTTCCTATTTTAGCTAGTGTGGCCTCTTTTGCTAAATCCTGTTTCCTGCCTGCGTGTGTCTTTTCCTCTACTACTCACAGTCATTATTTGTGGGGGGCAGCCTATCCTATGGGGTTCTGCTCTGAGGCAAGGTAGAATTCCTATTTCCATCTATAGGGGTATTTAGTCCTCCGGCTGTGTCGAGGTGTCTAGGATTTGTTAGGCACACCCCACGGCTACTTCTAGTTGCGGTGTTAAGATCAGGGTTTGCGGTCAGTATAGTTACCACCTACTCCAGTGAAAGTTTTCATGCTGCTCCAAGGTCACCAGATCATAACACATGACCCACTGGGAAAGCCCCTGAGATGCCAAAACAGCAGAACCCCCCATAAGTGACCCCATTTTACGAATTACACCTCTCATTGAATTCATCTAGCGGTGCAGTGATTATATTGACACCATGAGTGTGTCACAGAATTTTATACCATTGGGCAACCATGCAGAGAAACTCGGGAGGAACGGAGCGCTATTTGCCTATTCAAGTGAATGGTTCTGTGCACAGACCATATGTCTGTCCGTGGGCAAAACACGCTGACATGTCCATTTTTTAATGTCAGTACGGGCCACAAAGCATCCAGCACACGTGCATACACATAACACACATGAATGTCATCCATGTGACATGCATCGACGCCAGGGAAGAAGCGTTAGAGTAAGTGCTGTTCCCCGGTGCCGGGTGCTGAACATGGCTCTCATCATTCTCCCCTGCTCTGCCGGTGATTGACACAAGCAGGAGAGAATAGAGAATGATGAGAGTCATGTTCAGCACCCGGCGCCGGGGAACAGCGCTTACTGTAACGCTTCTTACCTGGTGCCCGTCCTTGTGGTACTGATGCGGCACACGTGTGCCGCAAGTGTTACACAAACAGACACTGACATCTCTGGTACCGGAAATATCAGGACGTGTGAAAGAGGCGTTATAGCGGGTTTTTATGTTTGGCAGCTGTCACACACTAAAATACGCTTTTTATTGCAAAAAATAATTTGTGCATCACCGTATTTTGAGAGCTATAATTTTTCCATACTTTGGCCCACAGAGTCATGTCAGGTCTTGTTTTTTTGCGGGACGAGTTGATGTTTTTATTAGTACCATTTTCGGGGACATGACATTTTTTGATCGCTTTTTATTCCTATTTTTGGGAGGCAGAATGAACAGAAACTAGCAATTCATGAATTTCTTTTGGGGGGGCGTTTATACATTCCGCGTGGGGTAAAATTGATGCAGCAGTTTTATTATTTGGGTCAGTACGATCAGAGCGATATCTCATTAATATAATTTTTTATGTATTGGTGCTTTTATACAATAAAAACTATTTTATAGAAAAAATAATTATTTTTGCACCGCTTTATTCTGAGAGATATAACTTTTTACTTTTTTTTGCTGATGACGCTGTATGACGGTTCGTTTTTTTGTGGGACAAGATGGCGTTTTCAGCGGTACCATGTTTATTTATATTCGTCTTTTTAACCCCTTAAGCCCCGAGGGTGGTTTGCACGTTAATGACCGGGCCAATTTTTACAATTCTGACCACTGTCCCCTTATGAGGTTATAACTCTGGAACGCTTTAACGGTTCCCGGTGATTCTGACATTGTTTTCTCATGACATATTGTACTTCATGGTAGTGGTAAAATTTATTTGATATAACTTGCGTTTATTTGTGAAAAAAACGGAAATTTGGCAAAAATTTAGAAACTTTCGCAATTTTCCAACTTTAAATTTTTATGCCCTTAAATCACAGAGATATGTCACGCAAAATACTTAATAAGTAACATTTCCCACATGTCTACTTTACATCAGCACAATTTTGGAACCAAAATTTTTTTTTGTTAGGGAGTTATAAGGGTTAAAAGTTGACCAGCAATTTCTCATTTTTACAACACCATTTTTTTTTAGGGACCACATCTCATTTGAAGTCATTTTGAGGGGTTTATATGATAGAAAATAGCCAAGTGTGACACCATTCTAAAAACTGCACCCCTCAAGGTGCTCAAAACCACATTCAAGAAGTTTATTAACCCTTCAGGGGTTTCACAGGAATTTTTGGAATGTTTAAATAAAAATGAATATTTAACTTTTTTTCACACAAAATTTATTTCAGCTCCAATTTGTTTCATTTTACCAAGGGTAACAGGATAAAATGGATGCCAAACGTTGTTGTACAATCTGACCTGAGTATGCTGATACCCCATATGTGGGGGTAAACCACTGTTTGGGCGCATGGCACAGCTCGGAAGGAAAGGAGCGCCATTTGACTTTTCAATGCAAAATTGACAGGAATTGAGATGGGACGCCATGTTGCGTTTGGAGAGCCCCTCATGTGCCTAAACATTGAAACCCCCAACAAGTGACACCATTTTGGAAAGTAGACACCCTAAGGAACTTATCTAGATGTGTGGTGACCACTTTGACCCACCAATTGCTTCACAGAAGTTTATAATGCAGAGCCGTAAAAATAAAAAATCATATTTTTTCACAAAAATGATCTTTTCGCCCCCAATTTTTTATTTTCCCAAGAGTAAGAAAAGAAATTGGACCTCAAAAATTGTTGTCAATTTGTCCTGAGTACGCTGATACCCCATATATGGGTGTAAACCATTGTTTGGGCGTATGGCAGAGCTCGGAAGGGAAGGAGCGCCATTTTACTTTTCAATGCAAAATTGACTGGAATTGAGATGGGATGCCATGTTGCGTTTGGAGAGCCCCTCATGTGCCTAAACATTGAAATTCCCACAAGTGACACCATTTTGGAAAGTAGACCCCTTAAGGAACTTATCTAGATGTGTGGTGAGCACTTTGACCCAACAAGTGCTTCACAGAAGTTTATAATGCAGAGCCATAAAAATAAAAAATCATATTTTTTCACAAAAATGATCTTTTCACCCCCAATTTTTTGTTTTCCCAAGGGTAAGAGAAGAAATTAGACGACAAAAGTTGTTGTGCAATTTGTCCTGAGTGCGACGATACCCCATATGTAGGGGTAAACCACTGTTTGGGCGCATGGCAGAGCTTGGAAGGAAAGGAGCGCCATTTGACTTTTCAATGCAAAATTGACTGGAATTGAGATGGGACGCCATGTTGCGTTTGGAGAGCCCCTGATGTGCCTAAACATTGGAACCCCTCACAAGTGACACCATTTTGGAAAGTAGACCCCTTAAAGAACTTATCTAGATGTGTGGTGAGCACTTTGACCCAACAAGTTCTTCACAGAAGTTTATAATGCAGAGCCGTAAAAATAAAAAATCATATTTTTTCACAAAAATGATCTTTTTGCCCCCAATTTTTTATTTTCCCAAGGGTAAGAGAAGAAATTAGACCACAAAAGTTGTTGTGCAATTTGTCCTGAGTGCGACGATACCCCATATGTGGGGGTAAACCACTTTTTGGGCGCATAGCAGAGCTCGGAAGGGAAGGAGTGCCATTTGACTTTTCAATGCAAAATTGACTGGAATTAAGATGGGACGCCATGTTGGTTTGGAGAGCCCCTGATGTGCCTAAACATTAAAACCCCCCACAAGTGACACCATTTTGGAAACTAGACCCCCTAAGGAACTTATCTAGATGTGTTTTGAGAGCTTTGAACCCCCAAGTGTTTCACTACAGTTTATAACGCAGAGCCGTGAAAATATATATTTTTTTTTTCGCAAAAATTATTTTTTAGCCCCCAGTTTTGTATTTTCACAAGGGTAACAGAATAAATTGGACCCCAAAAGTTGTTGTCCAATTTGTCCTGAGTACGCTGATACCCAATATGTGGGGGGGAACCACTGTTTGGGCGCATGGCAGAGCTCGGAAGGGAAGGAGCGCCATTTGGAATGCAGATTTAGATGGATTGGTCTGCAGGCGTCACGTTGCATTTGCAGAGCCCCTGATGTACCCAAACAGTACAAACCCCCCACAAGTGACCTCATATTGGAAACTAGACCTCCCAAGGAACTTATCTAGATGTGTTGTGAAAACTTTGAACCCCCAAGTGTTTCACTACAGTTTACAACGCAGAGCCGTGAAAATAAAAAATCCTTTTTTTTCCCACAAAAATGATTTTTAGCCCCCCAAATTATTATTTTCCCAAGGATAACAAGAGAACTTGGACCCAAAAAGTTGTTGTCCAATTTGTCTCGAGTACGCTGATACCCCATATGTTGGGGTAAACCCCTGTTTGGGCGCACGGGAGAGCTCGGAAGTGAAGGAGCACTGTTTTACTTTTTCAATGCAGAATTGGCTGGAATTGAGATCGGACGCCATGTCGCGTTTGGAGAGCCCCTGATGTGCCTAAACAGTGGAAACCCCCCAATTATAACTGAAACCCTAATCCAAACGCACCCCTAACCCTAATCCCAACTGTAACCCTAACCACACACCTAAGCCTGACACACCCCTAATTCTAATCCCAACCCTAATCCCAACCGTAAATGTAATCCAAACCCTAACCCTAGCCCTAACCCTAGCCCTAGCCCTAACCCTAATCCTAGCCCTAACCCTAGCCTTAACCCTAATGGGAAAATGGAAATAAATATTTTTTTTTTTAATTTTATTATTTTTCCCTAAGGCTAGGTTCACATTGCGTTAGGGAAATCCGTTTAGCGCTAGCGGATTGCGCTAACGCAATGTCTTTTTAGGTGTCGCGTTTAGTGGTCGCGTTAACGTCCCCGCTCTGGAAGATCGGGGATCGGACCTCGGGCGCGCCGCTGACGCTGCAAGCAGCGTCCGAGGCGCGCCACAAAAGAACGGCACCTTGCTAGCGCGAGCCGAAATGGCACGCTCTAGCGATGCGCTACACCGAAAATCATGGGTGTGCTAACGGACCCGTTGCACGGCGTTAATTGTGACATTTTCGCCGTGCAACGCTGTCCGTTAGCGTTAACCCATTAACGCAATGTGAACCTAGCCTAACTAAGGGGGTGATGAAGGGGGGTTTGATTTACTTTTATAGTGTTTTTTATATCGGATTTTTATGATTGGCAGCCGTCTTGTTTTTTGCGGGACGAGTTGACGTTTTTATTGGTAACATTTTCGGACACGTGACAGTTTTTGATCGCTTTTTATTCCGATTTTTTGTGAGGCAGAATGACCAAAAACCAGCTATTCATGAATTTCTTTTGGGGGAGGCGTTTATACCGTTCCGTGTTTGGTAAAATTGATGAAGCAGTTTTATTCTTCGGGTCAGTACGATTACAGCGATACCTCATTTATATCATTTTTTTATGTTTTGGTGCTTTTATACGATAAAAGCTATTTTATAGAAAAAATAATTATTTTGGCATCGCTTTATTCTGAGGACTCTAACTATTTTATTTTTTTGGTTATGATGCTATATGGCGGCTCGTTTTTTGCCGGACAAGATGACGTTTTCAGAGGTACCATTTATATCCGTCTTTTTGATCGCGTGTTATTCCACTTTTTGTTCAGTGTTATGATAATAAAGCGTTGTTTTTTGGCTCGTTTTTTTTTTTTTTTCTTACGGTGTTCACTGAAGGGGTTAACTAGTGGGCCAGTTTTATAGGTTGGGTCGTTACGGACGCGGCGATACTAAAATTATTGTTTTGTTTTTTTTTTAGATAAAGAAATGTATTTATGGGAATATTTTTTTTTTTTCTTCTTTATTTAGGATTTTTTTTTTTTTTTTTTTACACGTGTGGAAATTTTTTTTTTTTACTTTCTCACTTTGTCCCAGGGGGGACATCACAGATCACCGATCTGACAGTGTGCACAGCACTCTGTCAGATCGGTGATCTGACATACAGCCGGGCAGGATTAGAGCTGCAGCTGCAGCCTGATCCTGACCCGGAAGTGCTCCCTGCAGGACCCGGATGCAGCCCCATTTTGGATCCGGGGCCTGCAGGGAGAAGACGCTCGGTACACGGTGAGTACATCACCGTGTACCGATCGTCTCAGGGAAGCCCGCAGGGAGCCCCCTCCCTGTGCGATGCTTCCCTGCACCGCCGGCACACCGCGATCATCTTTGATCGCGGTGTGCCGGGGGTTAATGTGCCGGGAGCGGTCCGTGACCGCTCCTGGCACATAGTGCCGGATGTCAGCTGCGATAGGCAGCTGACACCCGGCCGCGATCGCCCGCGCTCCCCCCGTGAGCGCGGCCGATCGCATATGACGTACTATCCCGTCACTGGGAATTAAGTCCCAGGTCACCTTGACGGGATAGTACGTCATATGGGATTAAGGGGTTAATTGCGTGTTATTCCACTTTTTGTTCGGCAGTATGATGATAAAGCATTTTTTTTGCCTTGTTTTTTTTTTTTTTTATGGTTTTCACTAAAGGGGTTAACTACTGGGACAGTTTTACAGGTCGAGTCGTTATGGATGCGGCAGTACTAAATATGTGTACTTTTATTATTTAGATTTTTTTTCACTCAAATATTTTTTTATTGATGGAATGAATATTGATTTTTTATTATAGTTTTTTAGTATTTTTTTAAATATATTTTAATCTTTTTTATTTCATTCTTACTTTTACACTTTGTCCCACTATGGGACAATCATTTTTTTGCAGGCTGATCACTTGTATAGAAAACAGATGAAGCAGTATCTGCATGCCACAGAAGCTGTCAGCGCTGCATGTAATTTACACTGACCTGAGAGACTTCCTGACTTGCACTGGGCATGACAGGAAGTCTCTCAGCTCTGGAGACTCGGATGTTGTCATGACGATATCGGGTCTCTATGGCAGCGATCAGGACCCTGTGTCACGCCACGTGGTCTCCGATCCGATCGCAGCATTCCGGGGGTTAAAGTGCTGGACCACTCCTGGCACTTAGTGCTGGGTGTCATCGGTGACAATCACTTGACACCCGGCCGCGATTGATGGCACACCCCCAGTGTGCGCGGCCGATCGGTAATAACGTACTATTCTGTCCATGGGAATTAATGCCCAAGTCACATGGATGGAATAATAAGTCTGATGGCAGAGAGGGGTTAATGAATGACGAGATGCTGCTTTTTTCTGTATGGAGTGAATCAAGTGAATTATGCCAAGTACTGCCCATACAGTGGGGTTGGGAGTCCAGATCAGCACAGGGGCCCACCGGGGGACTCCCCTGCTACCCTATGGGCCAGTCCGAGCCTGATTGTAGATTTTTTCTAATCCCTGTCTACCAGTCAGTCTGATTAGTGTAATTCTATACACTTCGACCTCACATCTTCCTGGTTGGGGTAGGGAACAGATAACAATTGAAATAGGAGTATAGCAAGGTACCTGACTTCTCCACCTTCCAGGGGACAGTGATAGCCTACGGTGCCCTCTAGTCCGAGGGATCAGGTAGGTGCCCACAGTCCCCAGTCAC
Source organism: Ranitomeya imitator (assembly GCF_032444005.1). Classification (NCBI taxonomy): domain Eukaryota; kingdom Metazoa; phylum Chordata; class Amphibia; order Anura; family Dendrobatidae; genus Ranitomeya; species Ranitomeya imitator. Next base: position 155,387 of record NW_027193867.1, on the reverse strand, counting down.
TACATGACACCGCCACTCTTCATACTCTGTCTGCAGCATCAATACCCACACTCTTCATACTGTCTAACGCACCAATCCACCTGCTCCTCATATTGTCTACAGCACCATTCCCCCTACTCCTCATTCTGTGTTCACAGCACCAATCCCCTCTCCTCAAACTGTGTCCACACCACCAATCCCCCGATTGTGACCCCATTTTGGAAACTAGACCCCCCCAAGGAACTTATCTAGATGTGTGGTGAGAACTTTGAATGCCCAAGTGCTTCACAGAAGTTTAGAATCCAGAGTCGTGAAAATAAAAAAATATTTTTTTTTCCACAAAAAAGATTTTGTAGCCCCCAAGTTGTTGTCCAATTTATCCCGAGTACGCTGATGCCCCATATGTGGGGGTAACCCACTGTTTGGGCGCACGGCAGAGCTCAGAAGGGAGGGAGCACTATTTGACTTTTTGAGCGCAAAATTGGCTGTCGTGTTTGGAGACCCCCTGATGTACCTAAACAGTGGAAACCCCCCAATTCTAGCTCCAACCCTAACCCCAACACACCCCTAACCCTAATCCCAACCCGATCCATAATCCTAATCACTAACCCTAACGATAATCACAACCCTTACCCCAAAACAACCCTAATGTCAACCCTAACCATAACCCTAATCAAAACCCTAAATCCAACACACCCCTAATCCTAATCTCAACCCTAACCTCAAACCTAACCCTAATCCCAATACACCCCTAATCACAACCCTAACCTTAACCCTAATCCCAAACCTAACCCTAATCCCAAGCGTAACCCTAATGCCAACCATAACCCTAATACCAACCCTAATCCAAACCCTAACCCTAATCCCAACTCTAACCCTAACTTTAGCCCCAACCCTAGCCCTAACTTTAGCCCCAACCCTAACCCTAGCCCTAAGGCTACTTTCACACTTGCGTCGTTTGGCATCCGTCGCAATCCGTCGTTTTGGACAAAAAACGGACCCTGCAAATGTGCCCGCAGGATGCGTTTTTTGCCCATAGACTTGTATTGCCGACGGATCGTGATGGATGGCCACACGTCGCGTCCGTCGTGCACTGGATCAGTTGTGTTTTGGTGGACCGTCGGCACAAAAAACGTTCAATGTAACGTTTTTTTGTACGTCGCGTCCGCCATTTCTGACCGCGCATGCGTGGCCGTAACTCCGCCCCCTCCTCCCCAGGACATAGATTGGGCAGCGGATGCGTTGAAAAATTACATCCGCTGCCCACATTGTGCACAATTTTCCCAACGTGCGTCGGTATGTCGGGCCGACGCATTGCGACGGCCCCGTACCGACGTAAGTGTGAAAGAAGCCTAACTCTAAATTTAGCCCCAACCCTAACCCTAAATTTAGCCCCAACCCTAACCCTAAATTTAGCCCTTAACCCTAGCCCTAGCCCTAACCCTAGCCCTAACCCTAATTTTAGCCTCAACTGCTCTTCTCCTGCCGGCCGGGAGATGGCGACACTGCGCATGCGCCCACCATTTTCTTTTGCCATGAAGACGCCGGCGGCCAGGAGGAGCAGCAGGAGGACCCAGGGACACCGGTAAGTATGGCAGGGTCCCTGAATCCCCCTATTTCTCTGTCCTCTGATGTGCGATCACATCAGAGGACAGAGAATTACACTTTGCTTTTTTTTTTTTTGCGGTCGCCGGTAAACAGTTAATTACCGGCGATCGCAAAATCGTCCCGATCATGTTCTTTGGGGTCTTGGCTACCCCCGGCAGCCGAGACCCCAAAGATTCTCCCGGTGCCGGCCGGCGGGCGCACTACGCATGCGACCGCCATTTTTTTGCCGGAAAAAGATGGCGGTGCCCATCGGGAGCCACGAGGAGCACCGGGGGAGACAGGTAAGTATTGGGGGGCTACCTGGGACCCCATTTCTCTGTCCTTTGATGTGCGATCACATCGGAGGACAGAGAAATTAAAAAGAAATCGCGTTTTTGGTTTTTTTTGCGATCGCCGGTAAAAGGTTAATTACCGGCGATCGCAAATGCGGGTTCGGTAAAAAAAACCCCGAATCATGTTCTCTGGGGTCTCGGCTACCCCCGGCAGCCGAGACCCCGGAGAAAATCCGACTCTGGGGGGCGCTATTTACTTTTTCCACAGCGCCGTTAATTAACGGCGCTGTGGTTTAAGTACCCTTAGCGGCCGCCGTTAAAAGGCGTATCGGCGGTCGTTAAGGGGTTAAACTGTCCTTTGTGGGTAAGGCCCACCTGATTAAAATGATCTCTTTCCATAAAATACTTTTTCCCTTACAGACTCTGCCGGTTCTATTATCTAAAGCCAATGATAGGTTTTTAAGAAAAGTCTTTCTTCAATTTATTTGGGGCTCTAGAATTATTATTTTTAAGCTGCAACAAACTAAATCCTTAGGTGGCCATAATGTCCCTAATATCCGTCTATACAGTATAGCATCTGTCTTCTGCCACTCCCTGGACTGGATCTACGCCTTCACCCGCTTCACTAATACTCCAATAGATGAGGCGATGTGTAGGCCTTATAGTCTCTGTCACGATTCACACCATGACCGTCACCCCCACGTCACAGATCGGGGTGACTTTAGGCCAACAGACGGCTATCACATGTGCAGGGGGCTTATCTTAGTTATCCCTCCACTCCACAATGTGATGAAAAAAAAACACACAAGGCTATTGACCTCTTAGGTTACAGCAGGGGCTTATTCTAGGTATCCCACTGCTCTTCAATGTACCACGAACTGCAGGGATTTATGTATATCCCGCTTACAGTTCCACTTGCAACTTGCAGCTCTCTGGCGCCCCCCTTACTCTCAGATCAGATTAGGTACTGCACCTAGGGTAATTAGTCGCCAGAAAGGCTGCCTGCTATGTACTGGCTATTGGGTACGCTGCAGCGACGCGATTAACTACTGATATTATAAATTTTCCTCACACCTCCCCCTTTTGGTCTGCGCACTGTATGCCTCCATGCGCACCTCAGTAGGTTCACCCTGGCGGGACAGTCCATCTGCATTTCCATGCTCCCTGCCCGTTTTGTGTTCAACGTTGAAGTCAAACTGCTGAAGGGCAAGGCTCCAGCGTAGCAACCTGCCGTTGGTTCCACACATGGTGTTTAGCCAGCGCAGAGGGTGGTGGTCGGTCACCACGGTGAAGGTGCGACCGTACAAGTAGGGCTGCAAGCGTTGCAGGGCCCAGACTATGGCCAGGCACTCCTTCTTGATGGTGGAGTAGGCCACTTCCCTCGGCAAAAGTTTCCGGCTCAGGTATAACACGGGGCGCTCTTGGTTCTCTGAGTCAACCTGGCTGAGCACAGCACCAAGGCCAAACTCGCTGGCGTCGGTCTGCACCAAGAACGGTCGACTGCTTTCAACACAGGGGCGTTGCACAATGCTGTTTTCAACGCCTGGAAGGCCCCTCACAGCCATCGGTCCAGTTGACGATGTGTGGTAGCTTCTTCCTGGTGAGATCCGTCAAGGGTTTTGCCAGGCTACTATAGTGCTGTACGAAGCGCCTATAGTACCCTGCAGTGCCCAGGAAGGACATCACCTGTTTCTTGGTCCTGGGGGTGGGCCAGTTCACGATTGCGCCCACTTTCTCAGGCTCTGGCTTTAGGGTGCCTCCGCCTACCCGGTGCCCCAGGTAGTGGACCTCCCTCATGCCCATCTGGCACTTTCCCGGCTTGATAGTCAGTCCTGCTTGGTGAATTCGCCTGAGCACCTCCTCGAGATGCTGCTGGTGTTCCTCCCAGGAGGGACTGAAGATGGCAATGTCATCCAAGTACGCCACCGCGTACTTCTCCAGTCCCTGAAGCAGGAGGTTGACCATCCGCTGGAAAGTGGCAGGGGCATTTTTCGTGCCAAAGAGCATGACCGTGGGCTCGTACAGTCCAAAGGGTGTGATAAAGGTGGACTTCTCCTGCGCCTCGGGGCTCAGGGGAATCTGCCAGTATCCTCGACTCAGATCCATTATTGTCAGGTATTTTGCGCCAGCTAAACTCTCAAGCAGCTCTTCAATGCACGGCATTGCGTGCGCGTCAGAGGCTGTGATGGTGTTGAGCCCCCTGTAGTCCACGCAGAATTGGGTGGTCCGGTCTTTCTTTGGCACGAGAACTACAGGTGAGGCCCACGCGCTCTTTGACCGTCGAATCACCCTCAGCTGTAACATCTCATCGATCTCCTGGCGCATAATCTGCTGCACCTGGTCAGAGATTCGATAGGGTGTTCGCCGTAGTGGGGCGTGATTCCCGGTGTCCACCTCGTGGACTGCTAACTCAGTCCTCCCAGGTCGGTTGGAGAACACGACCCGGAAGGGTTCCAGTGTGGTTTGCAACTGCAACCGCTGGGGTTCAGTTAACGAGGCGCATACCTCCACATTCTCGATGGACCCACCGGCCTTGACTTGGGCCAGCATGTCCAGGAGGGTGTCTTCCTCCCTGTCCTCGGGTAAGCTGCAGACCGGTAGGACGAAAGGTTCACGTTCATGATGAGCCTTCATCAGGTTGACGTGACAGGCCTTTCGCCTACCCCGAGCGTGGTCAAGCGTGACCACGTAGGTGACCGGGTTGAGCTGTTGGTGGACAACGTACGGGCCCTCCCAGGCTGCCTGAAGCTTATCCTTTGGTACGGGGACCAGCACCCACACCTTTTGACCCATGTGGTAGGTCCGCTCCCGGGCGTTCTGGTCGTACCAGTGCTTCTGGTCAGCCTGAACCTGCGTCATGTTGTCATACACCAACTGCGTCAAGGTCTGCATCTTGTCACGGAAGCGCATGACATACTCCACCATGGACACTTCAGAAGGGTTCGGCTCCTCTTCCCAGGATTCTCTTACCATCCCAAGGGGTCCCCGGACTCGCCTGCCGTACAGGAGCTCGAAGGGGTAGAACCCCGTCGAGGCCTGCGGAACCTCTCGGTAAGCAAATAGCAGGTGTGGGAGGTACCGCTCCCAGTCGCGCCCTTGGGTCTCAAACAGCATGTGTAGCATCTGTTTGAGGGTACCATTAAAGTGTTCACACAAGCCATTGGTCCGAGGTTTCCTTGTAGTTCTGTTGCCTGTTCGCCAGCTTCCGGTCCCAGGGTGTGACGTGACGTCATGGAAGGTCCTTGTCGCATACCATCTTTAGCACCGGAGGAGCGAGGAGCGGGAAAGGCGCCGGAGGGTGAGTATATGATGATTTTTATTATTTTTAAATTATTTTTAACATTAGATGTTTTTACTATTGATGCTGCATAGGCAGCATCAATAGTAAAAACTTGGTCACACAGGGTTAATAACGGCGGTAACGGAGTGAGTTACCCACGGCATAGCGCGGTCCGTTACCACTGGCATTAACCCTGTGTGAGCGGTGACTGTGGGGAGTATGGAGCGGGTGCTGAGTGCAGGGGAGTGGGGGAGGGACTAATCGGATTGTGGCCGTCGCTGATTGGTCGCGGCAGCCATGACAGGCAGCTGGCGAGACCAATCAGCGACTTGGATTTCATGACAGACAGAGGCCGCGACCATTGAATATCCGTGACAGACAGACGGAAGTGACCCTTAGACAATTATATAGTAGATGTTCTGGTTATTAGGTAATAAATGTAATAAAAAGGTGTTAATAATGAATAGAGATGTAGTGCAATATGTTGTTATCCATTTTGCTTGGTCCTGTTATTTATTCACTAGCTATTGAACCCGTTCTACGCCCGGGTAGCGAGCTTTTATATTGGTATATGGTCTCCATCCTGGTATGTGCTGCTCCATCCTGCGTCCCCATCCTGTCATGTGCTGCTCCATCCTGCATCCCCATCCTGTCATGTGCTGCTCCATCCTGCGCCCCCATTCTGACATGTGCTGCTCCATCCTGCGCCCCCATTCTGTCATGTGCTGCTCCCATCCTGCGCCCCCATTCTGACATGTGCTGCTCCCATCCTGCGCCCCCATTCTGACATGTGCTGCATCCATCCTGCGCTTCCATTCTGACATGTGCTGCACCCATCCTGCGCCTCCATTCTGACATGTGCTGCACCCATCCTGCACCTCCATTCTGACATGTGCTGCTCCCATCCTGCGCCTCCATTCTGTCATTTGCTGCTCCCATCCTGCGCCCCCATCCTGTCATGTGCTGCTCCCATCCTGCGCCCCCGTTCTGTCATGTGCTGCTCCAATTCTGCTCCCCCGTTCTGTCATGTGCTGCTCCCATCCTGCGCCCCCGTTCTGTCAAGTGCTGTTCCCATCCTGCACCCCCGTTCTGTCATGTGCTGCTTCCATCCTGCACCCCCGTTCTGTGATGTGCTGCTCCCATCCTGCTCCCCCGTTCTGTCATGTGCTGCTCCCATCCTGCGCCACCGTTCTTTAATTTGCTGCTCCCATCCATATGCCCCATACGCTGCTCCATAAAGGTTTATGGCCCCCATAAGATGCTCCATAGTATATGCCCCATTCACTGCTCCATAAAGGTTTATGGCCCCCATAAGATGCTCCATATTATATGCCCCATACACTGCTCCATAAAGGTTTATGGCCCCCATAAGATGCTCCATAGTATATGCCCCGTGCACTGCTCCATAAAGGTTTATGGCCCCCATAAGATGTTCCATATTATATGCCCCGTATACTGCTCCATAAAGGTTTATGGCCCCCATAAGATGCTCCATAGTATATGCCCCATTCACTGCTCCATAAAGGTTTATGGCCCCCATAAGATGCTCCATATTATATGCCCCATACACTGCTCCATAAAGGTTTATGGCCCCCATAAGATGCTCCATAGTATATGCCCCGTGCACTGCTCCATAAAGGTTTATGGCCCCCATAAGATGTTCCATATTATATGCCCCGTATACTGCTCCATAAAGGTTTATGGCCCCCATAAGATGCTCCATAGTATATGCCCCGTAAACTGCACCACAAAGGTTTACGGCCCCCATAAGATGCTCCATATTATATGCCCCGTACACTGCTCCATAAAGGTTTATGGCCCCCATAAGATGCTCCATAGTATATGCCCCCGTACACTGCTCCATTATGGTTGATGGCCCCACAAGATGCTCCATAGTATGTGCCCCGTGTCAGGTGGCATAAGTAACAAATAGCTGTGGCATGAAGTGCCACAGCCTCATGCCACAGCAATTTGTTACTTGCGCCACCTGATTCCTTTCCTCCGCGATTTTCTTGGTCCTCCTGCTGGCAGAATCGGCGCCTGCGCAGTCCGCGCTTTCCGGCGCCATTTTCTTGACACACTGCGCCTGCGCAGTCCGAGAAAATGGCGCCGGAAATCGTGGACTGCGCAGGCGCCGATTCCGGCAGCAGGACCAAGAAAATGACGTCGGAAAGGAATCAGGTGGCGTAAGTAACAAATTGCTGTGGCATGAAGTGCCACAGCTTCATGCCACAGCAATTTGTTACTTACGCCATTCCTTTCCGCCGCAATTTTCTTCGTCCTCCTGCTGGCGGAATGGGCGCCTGTGCACTCTGTGTTTTCCGGCGCCATTTTTTTGAAGACACACTGCGCCTGCGCAGTCCGCGCTTTCTGGCGCCATTTTCTTGAAGACACACTGCAGTGTGTCTTCAAGAAAATGGCGCCGGAAAGCGCGGACTGCGCAGGCGCCGATTCCGCCAGCAGGAGGACGAAGAAAATCGCGGCGGAAAGGAAAGGCGTAAGTAACAAATTGCTGTGGCATGAAGTGCCACAGCATAATCAGGACGCAAATATGTGCACGGTGTCCCCCTGCTCCCGACCCCCTGCTCCCGGCAGTCCGCGCCTTCCGGCGCCATTTTTTTTTCCTGACACTCTATAATGTAACGCTAGGAGCGTCGCGCCTGCGCAGTCTATAAAGGCTTCGGACAGAGTGACGCTCCCAGAGTTATAGATTGTATGTTTTGGTAGTGCTGTCAGAAAATCTCAGCAGGCGGTGTGTGAGCAAAGTTGTTGTTTTTTTTTAATACCAATTCTATCCACAGTTTAGAGGGCGATGATGGAGCCAGTCTAACGATCTAGTTAGGACGACTATGTCAGGGTATAAGGCCATAGACTAAAGCCTCACAGTAAACGATCCCTGAATATCGGGCACATCCATAGCCTTATTACTGCCCCCTGAAACAAGACCACAGTCTAGGGAGAGTCATTGAGAAAAATGAGGAAACACGAACTAAAAACATTTAACTGATCAATATCATAAAACATAAAAGTAAAACTGTGATGTATTTTATATACTAATAATACAATGATGTCGCTATTCCGTGGTGTTTCACCATTCAGAGGTTCCAGGTTCAATGTCAGACACTGAGTGTTGGACACAAAAGGTAATAAGTGTTTGTAGAATAAGGTCCGGCCACCGGCCACTATCTGTATAAAGACTGAATTTTATCAGTTAACAGAATACATAGTTACGTTTGATAAATGTGAAAAAAATGTAAGTAAACCTAGAAGTATTTTTATTTATTTTTTATTGTAATTAATAATAATCTTTATTTTTAGATAGTGCTAAATTCCCTATCAGTATGTCTTTGGAATGTGGGAGGAAACCGGAGAACCCGGAGGAAACCCACGCAAACACGGAGAGAACATACAGACTCTTTGCAGATGTTGTCCAAGGTGGGATTTGAACCCAGCGCTGCAAGGCTGCTGTGCTAACCACTGAGCCACCGTGCTGCCCATATAACTAATAATAGGATGGAAGGATAAGGGAGGGGTGAAACTAGGAACAGAACCAGTAGACACAATCATAGTCAGGGAGTCAGCCGGGGTCAGATGCCAGGTGATCAGTAGAAGAATGTGAAGGTCCTTCTATACAGGTAATTAATAATAGGATAGAAGGACAATTTTTTTTTTGTAATTAATAATAGGATAGAAGGATAAAGGACAGAATCAGTAGAGACAATCATAGTCAGGGAGTCAGCCGGGGTCAGATGCCAGGTGATCAGTAAAAGCAGTGATGGTGGATCTGCTGGACTTCTTGTCTTTCAGATGGTTTTAGGGCAACAGGCGCAACAAGCAAATGCTCGAGCAGCCCTGGATAATCCGCGCCGGTGGGATGATAAGATCCGGCGGAAGACGGAACCTGTGAGAACAGAAGTAAATATAATGTAAGTGATGGGACTCCATATGGCACCATACTACTGTGCGGTCACTGTGGCTGCACGGCAGAGGAATATTATCACACAGAGGTCATGGATCATTGTCAGCCATCATACATGTGAGGTCAGGGATCATTGTCAGCCATCATACATGTGAGGTCAGGGATCATTGTCAGCCATCATACATGTGAGGTCAGGGATCATTGTCAGCCATCATACATGGGAGGTCAGGGATCATTGTCAGCCATCATACATGTGAGGTCAGGGATCATTGTCAGCCATCATACATGGGAGGTCAGGGATCATTGTCAGCCATCATACATGTGAGGTCAGGGATCATTGTCAGCCATCATACACGTGAGGTCAGGGATCATTGTCAGCCATCATACACGTGAGGTCAGGGATCATTGTCAGCCATCATACATGTGAGGTCAGGGATCATTGTCAGCCATCATACATGTGAGGTCAGGGATCATTGTCAGCCATCATACATGTGAGGTCAGGGATCATTGTCAGCCATCATACATGTGAGGTCAGGGATCATTGTCAGCCATCATACATGTGAGGTCAGGGATCATTGTCAGCCATCATACATGTGAGGTCAGGGATCATTGTCAGCCATCATACATGTGAGGTCAGGGATCATTGTCAGCCATCACACATGTGAGGTCATGGATCATTGTCAGCCATCATACATGTGAGGTCAGGGATCATTGTCAGCCATCATACATGTGAGGTCAGGGATCATTGTCAGCCATCATACATGTGAGGTCAGGGATCAATGTCAGCCATCATACATGTGAGGTCAGGGATCAATGTCAGCCATCATACATGTGAGATCAGGGATCATTGTCAGCCATCATACACGTGAGGTCAGGGATCATTGTCAGCCATCATACATGTGAGGTCAGGGATCATTGTCAGCCATCATACACATGAGGTCAGGGATCATTGTCAGCCATCATACACGTGAGGTCAGGGATCATTGTCAGCCATCATACATGGGAGGTCAGGGATCATTGTCAGCCATCATACATGTGAGGTCAGGGATCATTGTCAGCCATCATACATGGGAGGTCAGGGATCATTGTCAGCCATCATACATGTGAGGTCAGGGATCATTGTCAGCCATCATACACGTGAGGTCAGGGATCATTGTCAGCCATCATACACGTGAGGTCAGGGATCATTGTCAGCCATCATACATGTGAGGTCAGGGATCATTGTCAGCCATCATACATGTGAGGTCAGGGATCATTGTCAGCCATCATACATGTGAGGTCAGGGATCATTGTCAGCCATCATACATGTGAGGTCAGGGATCATTGTCAGCCATCATACATGTGAGGTCAGGGATCATTGTCAGCCATCATACATGTGAGGTCAGGGATCATTGTCAGCCATCATACATGTGAGGTCAGGGATCATTGTCAGCCATCACACATGTGAGGTCATGGATCATTGTCAGCCATCATACATGTGAGGTCAGGGATCATTGTCAGCCATCATACATGTGAGGTCAGGGATCATTGTCAGCCATCATACATGTGAGGTCAGGGATCAATGTCAGCCATCATACATGTGAGATCAGGGATCATTGTCAGCCATCATACACGTGAGGTCAGGGATCATTGTCAGCCATCATACATGTGAGGTCAGGGATCATTGTCAGCCATCATACACATGAGGTCAGGGATCATTGTCAGCCATCATACATGTGAGGTCAGGGATCATTGTCAGCCATCATACATGTGAGGTCAGGGATCATTGTCATCCATCATACATGTGAGGTCAGGGATCATTGTCAGCCATCATACATGTGAGGTCAGGGATCATTGTCAGCCATCATACACGTGAGGTCAGGGATCATTGTCAGCCATCATACACGTGAGGTCAGGGATCATTGTCAGCCATCATACATGTGAGGTCAGGGATCATTGTCAGCCATCATACATGTGAGGTCAGGGATCATTGTCAGCCATCATACATGTGAGGTCAGGGATCATTGTCAGCCATCATACATGTGAGGTCAGGGATCATTGTCAGCCATCATACATGTGTGGTCAGGGATCATTGTCAGCCATCATACATGTGATAATCCCATCACTGACAGATGACATCTGCTCCACATGAATTATTCTCACTGACATCACACAACATGGAGCTGATTCTCACACTTACCTCGTCTCTTTTTCCCCTTTTTTCCATTTTACATGTGAGATCAGGGATCATTGTCAGCCATCATACACGTGAGGTCAGGGATCATTGTCAACCATCATACATGTGAGGTCAGGGATCATTGTCAGCCATCACACACGTGAGGTCAGGGATCATTGTCAGCCATCATACATGTGAGGTCAGGGATCATTGTCAGCCATCATACATGTGAGGTCAGGGATCATTGTCATCCATCATACATGTGAGGTCAGGGATCATTGTCAGCCATCATACATGTGAGGTCAGGGATCATTGTCAGCCATCATACACGTGAGGTCAGGGATCATTGTCAGCCATCATACACGTGAGGTCAGGGATCATTGTCAGCCATCATACACGTGAGGTCAGGGATCATTGTCAGCCATCATACATGTGAGGTCAGGGATCATTGTCAGCCATCATACATGTGAGGTCAGGGATCATTGTCAGCCATCATACATGTGAGGTCAGGGATCATTGTCAGCCATCATACATGTGAGGTCAGGGATCATTGTCAGCCATCATACATGTGAGGTCAGGGATCATTGTCAGCCATCATACATGTGAGGTCAGGGATCATTGTCAGCCATCATACATGTGAGGTCAGGGATCATTGTCAGCCATCATACATGTGAGGTCAGGGATCATTGTCAGCCATCATACATGTGAGGTCAGGGATCATTGTCAGCCATCATACATGTGATAATCCCATCACTGACAGATGACATCTGCTCCACATGAATTATTCTCACTGACATCACACAACATGGAGCTGATTCTCACACTTACCTCGTCTCTTTTTCCCCTTTTTTCCATTTTCTGATGTTTCTTTGTCTTTACTCAGATTTATTGGAGATTTTCTTTCCTCCTGAGCTGGAAATTCTAATCAGAAAGTAAAATAAAAACCTCAGTAATGACGTATCCTAATGGGATCTGCTTTGTCTCCTGTATATAGTAGGATTGTTCTAGTCCTGTCTCCTATAGTCCTGATAATCTGGTATCTACTGTATAATTGTCTAAGGGTCACTTCCGTCTTTCTGTCTGTCTGTAACGGAAATCCCAAGTCGCTGATTGGTTGCGGCAAAACAGCCATGACCAATCAGTGATGGGCACAGTCCGGCGGCAAAATGGCCGTTCCTTACTCCCCGCAGTCAGTGCCCGCAGTCCATACTCCCCCCCCAGTCAGCGCTCACACAGGGTTAATGGCAGCGTTAACGAACCGCGTTATGCCGCGGTGTAATGCACTCCGTTAACGCAGCTATTAACCCTGTGTGACCAACTTTTTACTATTGATGATGCCTATGCAGCATCAATAGTAAAAAGATCTAATGTTAAAAATAATAAAAAAAAAAAAAAAAAATAGTTATATACTCACCGTCCGTCGGCCCCTCGGATCCAGAATAGGCCTTTCCCTCTCCTCGCGACGCTCCGTTGACCGCTCCTTGCATTGCGATCTCGCGAGACCGCTACGTCATCATCTTGCAAGACCGCAATGCACTCTTGAGACCGGAGTGTGCGAGGAGCATCGGTAAGCGCTTCGCCTGGATCCGTGGGCCAACGGAAGGTGAGTATATAACTATTTTTTACTTTAATTCTTTTTTTAACAGGGATATGATGCCCACATTGCTATATACTATGTGGGCTGTGCAATATAGTACGTGGGCTGTGCAATATACTACGTGGGCTGTGCAATATACTACGTGGGCTGTGCTATATACTGTGTGGGCTGTGCAATACACTGCATGGGCTGTGCAATATACTACGTGGGCTGTGCAATATACTATATGGGCTGTGCAATATACTGTGTGGGCTGTGCAATATACTACGTGGGCTGTGCAATATACTAACTGGGCTGTGCATATACTATGTGGGCTGTGCTATATACTACGTGGGCTGTGCAATACACTGCATGGGCTGTGCAATATACTGCGTGGGCTGTGCTATATACTACGTGGGCTGTGCAATATACTAACTGGGCTGTTCAATATACTACGTGGGCTGTGCAATATACTAACTGGGCTGTGCAATATAGTACGTGGGCTGTGCAATATACTGCGTGGGCTGTGCTATATACTGCGTGGGCTGTGCAATACACTGCATGGGCTGTGCAATATACTATGTGGGCTGTGCAATATACTATGTGGGCTGTGCAATATACTGCGTGGGCTGTGCAATATACTGCGTGGGCTGTGCAATATACTGCATGGGCTGTGCTATATACTGCATGGGCTGTGCAATATACTACATGGGCTGTGCAATATACTATGTGGGCTGTGCAATATACTGCGTGGGCTGTGCAATATACTGCGTGGGCTGTGCAATATACTGCGTGGGCTGTGCTATATACTACGTGGGCTGTGCAATATACTAACTGGGCTGTGCAATATACTACGTGGGCTGTGCAATATACTATGTGGGCTGTGCAATGTACTATGTGGCTGTGCAAAACACTACATGGCTGTGCTATACACTACATGGGCTGTGTTATACACTACGTGGGCTGTGTTATACACTATGTGGCCTGTGTTATACACTACGTGGCCTGTGTTATACACTACTTGGCCTGTGTTATACACTACGTGGGCTGTTATACGCTACGTGGGCTATGTTATATGCTACATGGGCTATTATAAACTATGTGGCTGTGTTATATGCTATGTGGGCTGTTATACACTCCGTGGGCTGTGTTATATACTACGTGGCTGTGCTATATACTCCGTGGGCTGTGCTATATACTCCTTGGGCTGTGCGATATACTACATGGCTGTGCTATATACTGCGTGGCTGTGCAATATACTACGTGGCTGTGCAATATACTATGTGGCTGTGCAATATACTTCGTGGCTGTGCTACTTACTACGTGGGCTGTTATATACTACGTGGCTGTGCTACATACTATGTGGCCGGCCGCGAACAATCAGACAAGCGGAGTCCGGCCACGAATTGGCGCGGGAATAGAACCACGCTTTGCTAATTGGTCGCGGCCGGCCGAAGACTGTGTATTCAATGTATTATTCTAAAATCTTCATAAATAAACTACATACATATTCTAGAATACTCGATGCGTTAGAATCGGGCTACCATCTAGTTATATCATAATAGGGCAGAATAAGTCCTATATAATGTACATAATCCCATCTGAGGGGCATTAGATGTGTCACTGATCTAGAGCAGTAAGGGCCCTGTGTGCCACCATGTGGTGCATCACTGATGATATTCTACTATAAGAGATTATGTCACCTTATGATGATGGAGGTTACTGGACGCTACAACGTATCTCACAGAATCCATGAAAGAAACTACAAAATTAGGGAACTAGAGGTACAGTATGGGCCCATGGGCAACATAATTGGGATCCATGAAACATGGATAACATAGGAGACCTATTACAGAAAAACCATGTGGATATATTTGAGCCTTGAAGTCAACATTCCCATTGTTGGTGCTGTAGACATGGACATACCTGATAGTGGGGACGAGGATGACAAGATGATAATAGCGTCGTCATCAGATTCTTTCTGCCTGTTTCGAAGAATAAAAACATGTAAATTGCAAGAAAACACAGTATAAAAGGGGTTGTCTCACTAGAAGAACATGGACTAATGGGCCTAATAAGACATATGACTGCCATAGTGGGGAAGGTCTTCTGCTCAACGCTACCTTCTATAGATTGGAGCGGAATTAAGAATGTCTGGCATGTAATAATACATCTCTCCTACAGTGTAGGCAGCATGAAAAATGCATGACCGGTCACAGGTACGCAGATATGGGCTGTTATCACGAGCGGTTTCCTCTAACCTTGGGATGGTGGATTCTGCATTTGATACTATGGTAATTATGTCCTATATTTGGTGTTGTGCACATAAATCAGCCTAGACCTCCCAATAATGACCCCATAATCTACTCACATTTCTGAAATATTTGTGCTGGATTCTTGGGTATGATCTGGAGAAGACTTGGGATTCTCATTAATCTTCATCCTGGTAACGGTGGTACAGAGCTACATGCGGAAGCAATAAGATATTAAATAATTGTATGTCTACCTTCATAGGTCTTTTATATATATTTTGGATGTATTAACACATACTTACTTTAGAAAGCCTTTCAGAAGATGATGTAAAATTTTTGAAGACAAGGCTCTCATTGTCCTCACTTATGCCCTTCTCACCCTCTGAGACCAGATGTTTTTCCATATTAGAATGGTCTGCAAGACATAGGTAATGAAGTGTTATTAGAGGTTGTCAGTATAACACAGTCACCATTTATTAATGGGAACCAATTGTCACAAAATAAGGAAGACGAGGCAAACAGATACTTAGTTTAGATGACGTCTCCTACTTACTGATAAATAGGCTGGTGTCCACATCTGATGCAAGGTGAGGAACGTACACTGGATTTTGACTTAGAAGGGTGTCAAAGTCTAAGTCATTAAGAAATGGATGACCCTTGATCTCAAAAGCTCCTCCTGGATAAAGGAAAACAAAAGTGATGCGGACATTGTCAGAGACAACTTCATATCTGAACAACGTATCTTAATTTGAACTAATTACACAACTGAGCAGACATGTAGGAAATAGAATGAAAATTTTAGCAAAGAGAACTATAAATGGAGAAGCTGATAGAGAATTAATGTTCCTCATGGACATTAGTGATGTGTCCTCGGTGTAACAAGGGAATATTGATATTATTGTATCTGTTACCTGTCCCAAGTCTATCCACAGGATTTGTTTTCAGCAGCTGAGTGATGAGGTCCTTAGCATCGGGTGGAGGACTGTAATGATGATCCCAAATGATATTTCCTGTTATATAGAAAATTAAAGAACATAAAACCTATTTACAGGACTGTAAGATAAAGCAAAGGACGTAACTAAACCAAGATAACCGGTAAAAGCAATGATCAGATTATTTTACTTACCAGTGACAACATTTTCATAAAACTCAGATAGGGAAGCCCCATCAAATGGTGCAATTCCCATGAAAAATTCATTTAATATGATGCCCATATCCCACCAGTCAACAGGTCTTCCATAGGCGTTCTTCAGGATGACCTCAGGGGCTGTGTAATAAGGGCTGCCACACTCCTGGAAACCAACAGAAAAAAGCAATGAGAATCGATGAAACTATTATTATGACAAGCTCTTGACATAAAATCAGAATTACAGAAGATAAAATATCAGTGGAAAAGCTCTCTAGAAATGAAGAACGTAGGGAAGACAAAATAGAGTTATGAGATTTGTACAGAACAAGCTAAGTTCCTGTAGGTAATGCTGACCTCATGGTCCTGGAACTCTCTGGAGATGTTCTCTGCTGATTGCTTGTAGGTGTTGGTGTTTGGTATCATGACACCAAGTTTTGAACATCCAAAGTCGGTAATTTTAATATGTCCAGTAGATGTTATCAGGAGGCTGTGAAAGAGAAGATGATTTTAGCTTCATAGACCGTGAGATAATAAAGGATAACTCCCCCCCTTTGTTATACTACAGGTATTCACTTACTTCTGTGGCCTCAGGTCTCTGTGCACCACACCGTGACTATGCAGGTATTCCACACCAAGGACTGCTTCTGCAAAGTACAAGCGGGCCATCGGGACAGAGAAAGGACCCCTGGTGCTTAGAAGGGTCGCACAGTCTCCACCTACAGAAGAAAGGAAATATGACCGGTGAGGGGTTTATACAGCGGAGCACCATGATGTATGAAGAGAAGTGAGTGGAAACATTGGGGCAGGGGATAATATATAAAGATATAATGTACATAATATTAGTCTGAGGTCATGATGAAATTGTCGTCCAAGTAGCTCATGACATAAAGTGATCTCGTATCTGGTCTACACCTGGAGATACTGACGTTCTCAGTGCGGACATACGGGGAGATCACACACATCAATGACTTTAATAGACAACCTATAGTAAATGCTCTGTGGGAATGTAACATCCACGGGGACAAGTCTTAATGATATGAGAGGTGATAAGATGTCAGCAGACATGAGTTGAATACTACACAATGTTCGTGTCCTACCTCCTACATACTCCATGACCATACACAGGTGATATCTAGTAGGGAAGGAGCAGAGCATGGAGACCACAAAGGGACAATCTGCGAATGTTAGGATGTCCCTCTCGATATATGTCCTTTCCATTTTATTAGAAGTAGTCAGGTTCCTCTTGGCCATTTTCTTCATAGCAAAGATGTTTTGTGATCCCTTATGGCGCACTAAGCAGACGGCCCTGGAGAGAAGGAGAATCCATGGTTTATAATGAACCCTTAACAGTCTGGATATTGAAGTCATTACGTGATCATTTGTACTAATGATTAATGGCAGCAGTCCGGCCATCACTAGAAATCCACATCTAGAAATCCATGAAATAACACTACATAGATGATGGGAGGTCGCACCGCGCCCCGTCTGCCCTCACCAGGTCACATTATAGATGAGAGAATCTGCTGACATTCATCTTGGGCAGATTCGCTATAACCGACCAGTAGATACAAGTCAGTAACAATAATAATTAGTCAAAATGTAAATTGCTCCAATTGTTGTAAGAAGATGGTTTTTAGTCTTTCTCCACAGCCCAAGGCAGAATAAATAATGGAGGGACAAGAAGACGATAAAAAGTAATTAAACACATTACACCCACTTGTCTTGGTCCTTCCCCGGTCCATCACTGCAGTCCGCCATCCTCTGTCTTTGGTTGTTCTCCCTTCTGCTGCTGAGGCCAGTGATTGGACTGACATGGTCATGGTGGAGGGTGGAGATGTCATCGGCGTCAGTATCGCGTCACCCCTCACGTGACCGTGTGCAGCCAATCACTATTACCAGCTTCATAATGGGGCCCCGAAAGATCAGGAGGAAGCATAAGAACAGAGGAGGTCTAGGACCGGTGGGTGTCATGTATTCTATGATATCATCCCTTTCCTTACAGACAGATGTGTTACAGATCAGTTCGCTCTGCTGTATATAATGGAGCTGAATAGTGACATTGAGATGTGGACAGTGATGTGGACTCAGATCTTCTCCCTATGATAACACTGAATGGCAGAGCACAGAGGCCGAAGCATTGTCATAGGGAACCCTGAGAAATGGGGATTATGTTAATAGAAATCTCACCCAAAAGCACCGCTGCTGATCAGTTTGATAGTTTCATAGTCGCTTATACGCGGCTCTCCTGCCGGGATCAATGATTTAATCAAGTCCTAGAAAAGAATAAGAAATAATACTAAGATATAGAAGCTGAATACAATAATACTAAAGCAGAAACCATAATAGTATAGATAATGAAATCAGCGCCATGACCCAGTGAGTATAATGCGCCCAATATTTCAAGGACACTCCACAAATACTAACCAAAACAACAACGAAAAAAGGGCGAGTGATAGTCCTGAAGACAATTGTAACAATGTTTATTGAAAATACATATAAAATAACAAGTATATAATAAAAAATCTTACATGTAAGGACAAGATGGAATGAGAAGCCAAATGAGAACAGAAATAACGACCCTCCATAATGCTAGTGAAGTGGATATGTGGAGTGAATCCTGGAGCTAGTGTGAGTATAAATCAAGTACATATCAAACAATGACGTCTACCCCATTAGTCCAGGATGTTCCCCATAGTATCCCACTAGGATGGGCGCTCAGCCAGCCCCAACGCGCGTTTTGAATGGGCTTCCTCGGGAGCTGTGGACTTGATTTTGCTGGGGTGGTTTAGTGTTCCACTACAAGTATGGGATAAGGTTTCACCTTCATAACCCTAAAATTATATCATTTGTATTCCATCCTCCCCAGAAAACCATGTCCTAAGAACTGCTCTAGCACCAGCACTTTATGGTGCATGTCCTAAGATCTGCGCTAGCACCAGCACTTTATGGTGCATGTCCTAAGATTTGCACTAGCACCAGCACTTTATGGTGCATGTCCTAAGATCTGCACTAGCACCAGCACTTTATGGTGCATGTCCTTAGATCTGCACTAGCACCAGCACTTTATGGTGCTTGTCCTTAGATCTGCACTAGCACCAGCACTTTATGGGGGCATTTCTTTCTACTAATCTCCTCACACTAGCTCCAGGATTCACTCCCCATATCCACTTCACCAGCATTATGGAGGGTCGTTTTTTCTGTTCTCATTTGGCTTCTCATTCAATCTTGTCCTTACATGTAAGATTTTTTTTATTATATACTTGTTATTTTATATGTATTTTCAATAAAAATTGTTACAATTGTCTTCATGACTATCACTCGCTCTTTTTTTTTTCGTTGTTGTCTTGGTAAGATACAGTAGATGCTGGAAAACATCTCAGGATGTAATAACTTTTCCTCCTTTATTATGTCCCAGCTAATTTACACTGATCCGATGTAGAGGACGATACGAGCCGACGCTCTGCAGACACGAATGAAATATAAAGCGGATCCTCTATATATCGATATAATTGTAAAGTGCTGGATAAAACGCGAGATCACACAGGGTAGAACTTGCAGAGAATCTGTCAGCAGGTATGTGCTATGTAATCTGGGAGCAGTTATGATATAGGGGAAGAGACCCTGATTCCAGCGATGTGTTACTTACTAGACTTTCTGCTGTTGCTTTAATAAAATCAGTGTTTTATCAGCCGGAGATTATCACTAGGACTATGTGTCTCATGCCATGTTGTCCTAGTACTCTGTAAACCCACCACCACGGTATAGCAGATTTCTGCCTATGCACAGTGTATACAGAAAAGCTGCCAATCAGTGGTGTGGGCGGTGTTCTACAAGGTTCAGCATTCAGAGCTCTGCTAGATCTGCAGCAGAGAAGACAGGGATATTATCACATCTGCTGACCCCAGTAAATTAAGTGATATATCGCTGGAATCAGGGTCTCTGTCCCTACATTATGCTACAGCATAAACCTGGTGACAGATTCCATTTAATATAAATGCCATTCTCTAAGACCACAGTGTCCTCTACACTTAGAACAGAGCCGTCCCATGGTTATATGGGGATAATACTGGACGGGTCACTCACACCCCATGATCTGGTGATACACACACACCCCCATATCTCTATGATACTTACATCGGCGGATTCTTGGATCTCCGGGATCTTACAGATTCCACTGTCGGGATTCGCCAGCGCTGATGGTACTAAAATAATGATAACGTGATGAGAAAATAAAATGTATTAGTCGATATCAGTCCTACATACATAATACCGTAATATAAGGGAGAAATGACAAGACGTCTGAAAATGGGAATAATACTCGTTATATGGGGACTCTACATATGAGAACGTACAGCGCACCCACAGATAAAGGTAATGTAAGTGGTGGCGGACCCCCAATCACCACATGAATGAGGAGCCCCCACCCTCACTGCACATGTGAGTGATGGGAAGAGAGCTGAAGCATAGCAGCCATATGCAAATTATCCTGGAAGTGCACTGGGGGCGTGTCACTGCACTCGGACTCCTTCGTCACCGCCCCCAGTGCACTTCCATCCTGATTTGCATATGGCTTCTATGTTACATTTCTCCTGACTGGCACATTGGATTTCAGCAAAGAAATACTTTTTATTAAAGGGGAACGTCCTCCGCCGTCATCCCACCACTCCTGTATGTATCATGTGCTGACAGGTCCCCATTACATGGAGTAGAGAGTAAATCCACCATTATTCCCTGCTGTGTAATATCTGGATATAATGGGGGGAACGTCCTCCGCCGTCATCCCACCACTCCTATATGTATCATGTGCTGACAGGTCCCCATTACATAGAGTAGAGAGTAAATCCACCATTATTCCCTGCTGTGTAATATCTGGATATAATGGGGGGAACGTCCTCCGCCGTCATCCCACCACTCCTATATGTATCATGTGCTGACAGGTCCCATTACATGGAGTAGAGAGTAAATCCGCCATTATTCCCAGCTGTGTAATATCTGGATATAATGGGGGGAACGTCCTCCGCCGTCATCCCACCACTCCTATATGTATCATGTGCTGACAGGTCCCCATTACATGGAGTAGAGAGTAAATCCGCCATTATTCCCTGCTGTGTAATATCTGGATATAATGGGGGGAACATCCTCTACTGTCATCCCACCACTCCTATATGTATCATGTGCTGACAGGTCCCCATTACATGGAGTAGAGAGTAAATCCACCATTATTCCCTGCTGTGTAATATCTGGATATAATGGGGGGAACGTCCTCCGCCGTCATCCCACCACTCCTATATGTATCATGTGCTGACAGGTCCCATTACATGGAGTAGAGAGTAAATCCGCCATTATTCTCTGCTGTGTAATATCTGGATATAATGGGGGGAACGTCCTCCGCCGTCATCCCACCACTCCTATATGTATCATGTGCTGACAGGTCCCATTACATGGAGTAGAGAGTAAATCCGCCATTATTCTCTGCTGTGTAATATCTGGATATAATGGGGGGAACGTCCTCCGACGTCATCCCACCACTCCTATATGTATCATGTGCTGACAGGTCCCCATTACATGGAGTAGAGAGTAAATCCGCCATTATTCCCTGCTGTGTAATATCTGGATATAATGGGGGGAACATCCTCCGCCGTCATCCCACCACTCCTATATGTATCATGTGCTGACAGGTCCCCATTACATGGAGTAGAGAGTAAATCCACCATTATTCCCAGCTGTATAATATCTGCATATAATGGGGGGAACGTCCTCCGCCATCATCCCACCACTCCTATATGTATCATGTGCTGACAGGTCCCCATTACATGGAGTAGAGAGTAAATCCGCCATTATTCCATGCTGTGTAATATCTGGATATAATGGGGGGAACGTCCTCCGCCGTCATCCCTCCACTCCTATATGTATCATGTGCTGACACGTCCCCATTACATGGAGTAGAGAGTAAATCCACCATTATTCCCTGCTGTGTAATGTCTGGATATAATGGGGGGAACGTCCTCCGCCGTCATCCCACCACTCCTATATGTATCATGTGCTGACAGGTCCCCATTACATGGAGTAGAGAGTAAATCCACCATTATTCCCAGCTGTGTAATATCTGGATATAATGGGGGGAACGTCCTCTGCCGTCATCCCACCACTCCTATATGTATCATGTGCTGACAGGTCCCATTACATGGAGTAGAGAGTAAATCCACCATTATTCCATGCTGTGTAATATCTGGATATAATGGGGGGAACGTCCTCCGCCGTCATCCCACCACTCCTATATGTATAATGTGCTGACAGGTCCCCATTACATGGAGTAGAGAGTAAATCCACCATTATTCCCTGCTGTGTAATGTCTGGATATAATGGGGGGAACGTCCTCCGCCGTCATCCCACCACTCCTATATGTATCATGTGCTGACAGGTCCCCATTACATGGAGTAGAGAGTAAATCCACCATTATTCCCAGCTGTGTAATATCTGGATATAATGGGGGGAACGTCCTCTGCCGTCATCCCACCACTCCTATATGTATCATGTGCTGACAGGTCCCATTACATGGAGTAGAGAGTAAATCCACCATTATTCCATGCTGTGTAATATCTGGATATAATGGGGGGAACGTCCTCCGCCATCATCCCACCACTCCTATATGTATCATGTAATGACAGGTCCCATTACATGGAGTAGAGAGTAAATCCGCCATTATTCCCTGCTGTGTAATATCTGGAGATTCCTTGTAGACGGTCATGTGATCAGCTCACCTGCAATCAGATCGCTGCTCGGCTCCAGCTGACTCCTATTAGAGTCAGGGATTTCCGGGGTCACATTCTCCCCATATTCGTCGTCGCCTTCTGGTGTTTCCTAATAGATATAATAGAGATAATTAATATGTGGAAGATTTCACTAAATCCCCAAATCCATCAATCAGGATGGATGAAACCAACATTTACTGATGCACCAATTGATGGCTCCTTACCGGAAGGGTCCAACTGGCCCTCCAGAGAACTGGAGGATTCTCCAGGGGGCCCAGGCATTGACACCTGCTGGCATACAGGGCAGGCAGCTGCCTAGGGCTCCTGCTGCTCCAGGGGCCCTAGCCAGTGGCGTATTGCTAGAAGCGGCAGACCATGCAGCTGCTATGGGGCCCGTGAGTCAGGGGGACCCGCCTGATGCCAGCGGAGCAGCAGTGGGTGACAGGCTGCTGCAGCTAAAGCCTGTCCCCGCTGCTAAAAAGAAATGAATCTTCTCTCAACACCACACCCCCATGGGCGTGGAGAGCGGTGAATATTAATTTCACTTTAATAGCGGGCAGTGTTAGCCACAGGCTGAGTCTAACACTGCCCCCTATCATGGCTGGCAGACCAGGGCCCCCGCTCACCCAGGGGCCCCAGCCCAAGCGGCCACTATGGGGCCTGTAAGTCAGGGGGGCCTAATGCCAGCACTCCTCCCCAGTGTGCACCACATTCAACTGTATCGGCATCACAGATGAAAGCAATAATGGAGGAGAGAGCATCAGACGACGCTCCATCTCCCATCATTCCCCTCTGCCTCTGACACTGAAGGTGTGTGATGACGTCACTTCATCGCGTACCCGCTGTGTGTTGGGCAAATGGCAGTGCAGCTGCTGATACCGGAGCAGAGCCGGGATCAGTGGGGAACAAGGAGGAGAGGTGAGGATTGTGTTTGTTTTATATATATATATATATATATATATATATATATATATATATATATATATGTCAGTGAGTGAGTCCTGGTGGCCATAATACTGTAGGACTGTGGAGCTACATTCAATTTGGGAATGCATTATACTCTATGAGGGTCTACATTAAATTCTATGGGGGGCTGCATTATATTCTGTGGGGGGCTGCATTATACCCTAAGAGGGGGGCTGCATTATACCCTATGAGGGAGGGCTACAGTATACCCTATGAGGGGGGCTGCATTATAACCTATTAGGGGGACTGCATTATACCCTATGAGGGGGGCTGCATTATACCATATAAGGGGAGCTGCATTATACCCTATGAGTGGGCTGCATTATATCCTATGAAGGGGCCTGCATTATAACCTATGAGGGGGCTGCATTATACCCTATGAGGGGGCTACATTATACCCTATGAGGGGCGCTGAAGTATACCCTATGAGGGAGAGTTGCATTATACCCTATGAGGGAGGGCTGCATTATACCCTATGAGGGGGGCTGCATTATACCCCATGAGTGGGCTGCATTATACCCTATGAGGGGGCTACATTATACTCTATGAGGGGGGCTGCATTATACCCTATAGGGAGGCTGCATTATTCCCTATGAGGGGGCTGCATTATACCCTATGAGGTAGGGCTACATTATACCATATGAGGGAGGGCTGCATTATACCCTAGGAGGGGGCTGCATTATACCCTATGAGGTAGGGCTACATTATACCTTATAAGGGAGGATTGCATTATACCCTTTGGGGAGGGCTACATTATACTCTATGAGGGTGGCTGCATTATACCATATGAAGGGGTGCTGCATTATACCCTATGAGGGGTGCTGCATTATACCCTAGGAGGGGGACTGCATTATACCCCATGAGTGGACTGCATTAAACCCTATGAGGGGTGCTGCATTATACTCTGAGGGGGCTACATTATATTCTATGGGAGGCTTCATTATACCCTATGAGGGAGCTACATTATATTCTTTGAGGTGCTAAACTATATTCTATGGGGGGGCTACATTATATTCTATGGGGGGCTGCATTATATTCTATAAGGGGGGCTGCATTATATTCTATGAGGGGGCTACATTAAATTCTATGAGGGGGGCTACATTATATTCTATGGGGGCTGCATTATATTCTATGGGGGGGCTGCATTATATTCTATGAGGGGGCTACATTAAATTCTATGAGGGGGCTACATTATATTCTATGAGGGGGCTACATTATATTCTATGAGGGGGCTACTTTATATTCTATGAAGGGGGCTGCATTATATTCTATGAGGGGGCTACTTTTTATTCTATGAGGGGGCTATATTATATTCTATGAGGGGGCTACATTAAATTCTATGAGGGGGCTACTTTTTATTCTATGAGGGGGCTACATTATATTCTATGAGGGGGCTACATTAAATTCTGTGAGGGGGCTACATTATATTCTATGAGGGGACTACATTAAATTCTATGAGGGGGCTACTTTTTATTCTATGAGGGGGCTACATTATATTCTATGAGGGGGCTACATTAAATTCTATGAGGGGGCTACTTTTTATTCTATGAGGGGCCTACTTTATATTCTATGATGGGGCTACTCCAACCAGTGCTATATAATTAAGAAGTGTACTATCTTATATGATACCCTGATATTAGTATTTTACCCCACAATTGGTGGTCTTGTATTTATTTCTTTGTAGCTACATAGTGGGCCCCAAGAATGATTTTCTCTGGTGGGCCCAAGGTGCTCCAGTCCGACGCTGCTTACCTGGCGGTCCGACGAGCGGTCCGGAAGTTCTAGTACACGGAGGATTTTTTCGGCCAGTTCTGTAATATAAGCCAAGTCTCCAGATTGAGACTTTTTTTCGGCCTATAAAGAAGAAAAGAAACAAAAAAGAACAATCTCAGATGATTGGCGGCCATTGTATGTGTCATCTGCTCCTCTCTGCAGATACACTGACTCCATACAGGATTTGGGGACTCGTCGTGTTTTATATGGGAGGAAAGAAGAAGCTTCTGTCCCACCATTATTATCTCTGAGTACAGAGAAGTTGTGTGCGGAGCGTCCGCCACTTACCTGCTGTAGTAAAGTCTTGATGTTGTGACATAAATCTGTCAGATACTCTGACGTCAGTTGATCTTGTCGGTGTTTAGTCAGGCAATCCTTTACTAGCTGCACCACCAGCCGGTGAGTGAAGCAGAGGATGCCATCGGGTGGTAGAAGCGCAATGTTAGGGCGATGGAAGATAAGAACCTCCAATAGCGCTTGTACCTGAAAATCATTCAGATGTAATTCAGCCATAGTGAGAAATTGCAAATGCTCTCCGTCACTATAGAACCAAAAATGGCACCCGGAACCCTGCGCGGCTTCTATTTATAGGGGCTGTGATGTCACAATGGCCGACAATCACCAGTGATGTCACAGTGGCCGACAATCACCAGTGATGTCATCCTGGCCGACAATCACCAGTGATGTCATCACGGAATCTTGTGATAGAATTTTCCAGCATCGGCTCTGCACAGATACTTGCTGCCCGGCAATATTTCGGGTTCGCTCACACTTGTGTACCAATAATCCAGGAGAGTGGGGCGAGGTTTTCTCACTTGTCCTCCGTGTTCTGTCCGTGTAGAATCCGTCCTGTTATTCCGCAGCTATTAATCTTTTACACGACTATTTACAGGCTTCTTTGCTACAGAAATGGAATGTATCTGTAAAAACCGCTTGTCCCTCTGATGCTCCATAAGGCGTGCGACTGTTTCTTGCCAGTGTCCGATTTTGGACTGTAATCACAGAATGCTGCAGTTTTTTTCCTCACACCGAATATACGTTTTGCTGTTTTTACCGGCGTTTTTTATCATTCACTTGAATGGGTGAAATACGCTGCAAAACTGAGAGACTTGACAAAGCGCTGCTTTAAAAAAAAAGCTGAGATTTCAGAAATCCCTGCGGCGTCTCGAGCATACTTTTATGGCACGCCGAAATGTTGGATTAGCACTTGAGCATGCTGAGTTAACACCTCATCAGAGCACGCTCGCTCACCACTAATCCTCCATCATAGGAATGGAAATACTGGATATGTTTATTACCTCACGGGTCTTTTTTCTTCTCCATAGATCATTTAACTCCTTAGTTGCAGAGTTTACTATTAACAACTGTGACAAATATTGAAGAGGTAATCATCAATGTAATCAATCATTAAAAATCATGACATCGTTAACATTAATCTTTTTGTCTTTGGAAAGTTTCATCCTTTACTTAAATTATGAAATGCCCCTCTTTTATGTCCCCATAGTGAGCACAATGTATGAAGTCAATGAGAAAGCAGTAATTATATATATATATATATATATATATATATATATATATATATATATATATATATATTTACACTATTTGTAAAAAAAATTGCTTTAATTTCTATATATGTAAAGTTGCTTCTCACAAAATTAGAATATCATCAAAAAGTTAACTACATCACACACAGAGTCATTACACACAGAGTAATCTATTTCATGTGTTTATTTCTGTTAATGTTGATGATTATGGCTTACAACCAATGAAATCCCAAAAGTCATTATCTCAGTAAATTAGAATACTTTATATCACCAGCTTGAAAAATGATTGTAAAATCCGAAATGTTGTCCTACTGAAATGTATGTTCAGTAAATGCCCTCAATACTTGGTCCTTTTCCATCAATTACTGCATCAATGTGGCGTGGCATTGAGGCGATCAGCCTGCGGCACTGCTGAGGGGTTATGGAAGCCCAGGTTGATTTGATAGCAGCCTTCAGCTCATCTGCATTGTTGGGTCTGGTGTTTCTCACCTTCCTCTTGACAATACTCCATAGATTCTCTATGAGGTTAAGGTCAGGCGAGTTTGCTGCTAATCAAGCCCAGTGATACTGTTGACTGTAAACCCGGTATTGGTACTTTTGGCAGTGTGGACAGCAGCAGTCCGCTCCTTGTGAATCTCCCCCAATTTCTGAATGGCCTTTTGTTTTTGTTTTTAATATAAATTTTTATTGAAAATTTGCATTTACAACCATATGAAACAACAATCCATTGGCATCAATCATAGGATTTAGACATTGTACATTGTAATTGTTACAGTCTCCACAAGACACAAGTAAAGGTTACCGATTAAGAATATCTTCTTTTGGAGATAACGAAGGTAATCTTAGCCAATATTATAAAATCTATATGGGATCGCGGAGAGAATTGTCAAAAATACAAAAACAAACAAAGAAATAAAAGAAGAAGGGAAGGGGGAAAGGGAGGGAGGAGAGTAAGAAAAGGAGCGGGGAGCCTTCACTGAGTCGCCTAACCCATTCCAACCGGCAGTCTAGCCCGCCTTCCCATTATCCAGTAAAGTAGTAAAACATCTAACGCTAATCATGGCAAGAGCAATCCTCTGGTAATTGTAGTGGACCCAGATTATTCTTCAATTTTTCCAAGAGGAACCATCTAGTGGAAGAGAAGGGAGTTATCATCTTCCGCCTTGCATCGGCCCCGCACGTTTTCCAAGAAACTGTCTCCATTTTTTAAGAAATTTGCCCGCTTGTACCTCCTTATTTGTGAGTGCGTCCCCTTGCTCCACCGCCATGTAATGATGCAGTCGAGCTATTAAATCTGACAACTGAGGGGTAGACGATGATAAGTATAGTATGTATTAGTATTGGGGGACCCCTCCCTCCGCAACTCTCGCCACTCATATTCTCCCAATAATGTAAGATCGCCATTGTCACATTACTCCAAAGGCTGGTAATCCAGAAACTAGGCCCCAAAACGGGACTATGTAACCGCAGGACCATAGGCCATGTAATAAATCAGAGCTAGGTTGCTGACATCTAGGGCAGGCTGTAAGTCTGTTAGGTCTTATATCTGGTTTATGAATATTAAAAGCAGAGATTGCTCCATGCATCATTTTAAATTGAGTTTCCCTCCAATTTTCATTTATTATGTTTTAGTGTATATACCCTGTAACATTATACTTTTCCAGAAAGGCATCCAGTCCCCTCTTAAATTTAAGTAATGAATCACTCATTACAACATCATTTGGCAGAGAGTTCCATAGTCTCACTGCTCTTACAGTAAAGAATCCGCGTCTGTTATTATGCCTAAACCTTTTTTCCTCCAGACGTAGAGGATGTCCCCTTGTCCCTGTTTCAGGTCTATGATTAAAAAGATCATCAGAAAGGTCTTTGTACTGTCCCCTCATATATTCATACATTAAAATAAGATCTCCCCTTAGTCTTCGTTTTTCCAAACTAATTAGCCCCAAGTGTAATAACCTATCTTGTATTGCAGACCCCCCAGTCCTCTAATAACCTTGGTCGCTCTTCTCTGCACCCGCTCCAGTTCAGCTATGTCTTTCTTATACACCGGAGACCAGAACTGTGCACAGTATTCTAAGTGTGGTCACACTAGTGACTTGTATAGAGGTAAAATTATGTTCTCCTCATGAGCATCTATGCCTCTTTTAATGCATCCCATTATATTATTTGCCTTTGTAGCAGCTGCCTGACACTGGCCACTGAACATGAGTTTTTCATCCACCCATACTCCCAGGTCTTTTTCATTGATGGTTTTGCCCAGAGTTTTAGAATTAAGCACATAGTTATTCATCTTATTTCTTCTACCCAAGTGCATGACCTTACATTTATCCCCATTAAAGCTCATTTGCCATTTATCAGCCCAAGTTTCAAGTTTAAAAAAATCATCCTGTAATATAAAATTTTCCTCCTCAGTATTGATTACCCTGCAGAGTTTAGTGTCATCTGCAAATATTGAAATTCTGCTCTTTATGCCCCCTACAAGATCATTAATAAATATGTTAAAAAGAAGAGGTCCCAATACTGACCCCTGTGGTACCCCACTGCTAACCACGACCCAGTCCGAGTGTGCTCCATTAATAACCACCCTTTGTTTCCTATCCCTGAGCCAGCTCTTAATTGTAGCTAGAGGCAGAAAATGCCATCCTTGAAGTCTTGAATCCACGAACTCTGCATTTGGTTTTGAGATACGTAAGTCCCGGAACAAGTCATTCAGTTCTGGCTGTGTTAGAACATGAGGCTCACCAGACATACATGGCTCAGAGTTTGAATCAGCGTTGTTTCCCGTCTCTGACCCATGGACTGCAACATCTTTGTTGGCTGCCTGCTCTAGGCTCCATGACTCTAGTGGCTTTGATACTGGAAGAGCGTCTGTTGTGAATTCTGCTTTTGGGTTCCCTCCAGTGGTTGTAGGTGGGAATGCAGTTGTCCCTCAGTTGCAGTCCTGGCCAGGTGTATCTGCTGATTGCAGTTCTAACTGGGATATTTAGGTGTGCAGGATTCTTGAGTCCTTGCCAGTTGCCCATGGTTCTGGGAGGTTTTGGATCTTTGTCTGGTTCCTCCTGCCTTGCTGCCAATTCAGCAAAGATAAGTGTTTGGTGTTTGTTTCTGTGGCACACATGCTGTGTGCATAATAATTCTGTGCTATTCATTTGTTTTCTCTTGTCCAGCTTAGACTGTGTCAGTGTTTTCTCAGTCTTGTTGGATTCTCTGGAGTTGCAGATATACGCTCCACATCTTTAGTTAGATGGTGGAATTTTTTGTATTTTCTGCTGTGGATATTTTTGGAAGGGTTTTAATACTGACCGCTTAGGATTCTGTCCTATCCTTTCCTATTTTAGCTAGAGTGGCCTCTTTTGCTAAATCCTGTTTCCTGCCTGCGTGTGTCTTTTCCTCTACTACTCACAGTCAATATTTGTGGGGGGCTGCCTATCCTTTGGGGTTCTGCTCTGAGGCAAGGTAGATTTCCTATTTCTATCTATAGGGGTATTTAGTCCTCCGGCTGTGTCAAGGTGTCTAGGATTTGTTAGGCACACCCCACGGCTACTTCTAGTTGCGGTGTTAAGTTCAGGATTTGCGGTCAGTACAGCTTCCACCAACACAGAGAAAGTTCCATGCGGCTCCAAGGTCACCGGATCATAACAAGCGTCATCATGTGGCACCGGTCTCATAGCTGAAGACAGATTGGGATATTCAGTGGAATTCTTATTCTTAGCAGAGAAGTAACAGTTCGTCACATGATCCTTCTGCTCCTGCCAAATCATTGATCATTAGGACAGCAAACGGCATTGACTTGCGAGAACCTCTCAGTTAACCTCTAAGATCAACAGCACATCTCACACAACAGATGTTAGGAGCCCAGGATTTGTCATGAGCAAAATCATAGGCTTTCATGATGAGAGCTGTCATGGTGCATCTGTGGAGCTTAAGCGTGTACTCTCCACAAATGTAACAGAAGGTATTGTGACTAGAGGTGCAGTTAGGGCTTCAGCTTGGGGTGGGGGGAAAAAATATGAGTGGGCCCCTAACCAGCTAATCCTGACTACAGCTACGTGGTGCACCCTAATTGTGAGTGTAGGGGAACATCAGCAGATGACGCGCTGTGATTTAAAATACATCTATATACAAAAACACTGATATTCCTATATGGAGACCTTATACTGTAGAGGTAGATACCGGTCCTGCAGCCATATAAGATATTACAGCAGTTATAGATGGTGACTTACCGCTGATGTTCTTTCTGAAGGAATCGTTCACTTTTCTCATCTATTCCATCTGGTCCAGACCAACATGACAACTTCTCCAAACATGACTGATCTGCAGAGATTATAACAAAGCCACATCTGAATTCTCACATTTCCAGCATCATCCATATCTATCCACAATCTGCACAAACTCCTCATTCTGCTGATACCCCAATACTGAGCCGCTGCTGCCATATGTGTCCCTGTTACTGCCCCTGATATCCCAATACTGAGCCGCTGCTGCCGTATGTGTCCCTATTACTGCCCCTGATACCCCAATACTGAGCCGCTGCTACCGTATGTGTCCCTGTTACTGCCCCTGATATCCCAATACTGAGCCGCTGCTGCCGTATGTGTCCCTATTACTGCCCCTGATACCCCAATACTGAGCCGCTACTGCTGTATGTGTCCCTGTTACTGCCCCTGATACCCCAATACTGAGCCGCTGCTGCCGAATGTGTCTCTATTACTGCACCTGATACCCCAATACTGAGCCGCTGCTGCCGAATGTGTCTCTATTACTGCACCTGATACCCCAATACTGAGCCGCTGCTGCCGAATGTGTCTCTATTACTGCACCTGATACCCCAATACTGAGCCGCTGCTGCCGTATGTGTCCCTGTTACTGCCCCTGATACCCCAATACTGAGCCACTGCTGCCGTATGTGTCCCTGTTACTGCCCCTGATACCCCAATACTGAGCCACTGCTGCCGTATGTGTCCCTATTACTGCACATGATACCCCTATGCTGAGCCACTGCTGCCATATGTGTCCCTATTACTGCACCTGATACCCCAATACTGAGCCGCTGCTGCCGTATGTGTCCTACTGCACCTGATGCCCCAATACTGAGCCGCTGCTGCCGTATGTGTCCCTATTACTGCACCTGATACCCCAATACTGAGCCGCTGCTGTAGGTGTCCCTATTACTGCCCCTGATACCCCAATACTGAGCCGCTGCTGCCATATGTGCCCCTATTACTGCACCTGATACCCCAATACTGAGTCGCTGCTGCCGTATGTGTCCCTATTACTGCACCTGATACCCCAATACTGAGCCGCTGCTGCCGTATGTGTCCCTATTACTGCACCTGATACCCCAATACTGAGCCGCTGCTGCCGTATGTGTCCCTATTACTGCACCTGATATCCCAATACTGAGCCGCTGCTGCCGTATGTGTCCCTATTACTGCACCTGATACCCCAATACTGAGCCGCTGCTGCCATATGTGTCCCTATTACTGCACCTGCTGTGTGGTACAATAACGGCTCCCCTTACCGCCCAATATAATAGTCGCCCGCCAGGGCCGTGGGGTACCCGGTTCCGGGTCCGGTATTCACAGGGGATGTCATGGTGGCGACCCGGTCTGTAGCCCTGGGCACCCATGTAAAAAGGGGTATTGATTATAGTTTGTGTTTGTGACGCCACCTGTGGTATTCGGTCAGGGTGACCGACGCTGCTTTAAGGGGTCCTCTGGGGTGATGTTATGGCAGCTAGATCGTATAACTTCCTACAGGTGAAGTATGTCCCCAGGGCTCCCGGTGTGTAGATGGAAGATGGTGAATGGTGCAGTAAAGAATGGAGGACACAGGTTTGCAGTATCTTTACCAGGTTTACTGTAGACTTCAGGCATCCACAGTCCAGGGCACCAGCCCACAGGTACAGGCAGGGTCCGGACGGCTTGGAAGCAAGTTCAGAGCACCCTTTACCAGGTGGAGTTAAAAGCCTTCCTCATAGTGCGGTGGTGTTGTAGTTCCTTACTGCCTATGGCTTCTGATAAGGTCCTCACAGTTCTCTCTGTCCTCCATAAAGGTGGATAGATATAAATTTAGCGTGCACTCTACCTGATAAGGCGAGGTGCTGGTGTAATGGACCGAATGGCCCCAATCTAGATCATTTTTAAAGTTCACCGCTCTCTCTTGTGGATATCATGCAAAAAAAATCAAAATGTATTATAGCATAATCTGGGAGCGTAACAGAATCTTAAACAATAAGCGACATACAAGAAAAACGCCGGAGCCTTTGTCACCAATCGCTGTAAATAGAGAGAAAAGAAACCAAATAAATAAAACCAGAATGGAAATTCAAAATAATAAAGAACATCTGTGACTAATCTATATAGCGTGGGGTCCTCCTGGTGCAAATAAATATATACAAAGTATATACACACAATCTGTAAATGAAGGGGAAAAATAACGACAGGTCCACCTGAATCTGTGGACTAGGAATCCTACATAAAGATATATACACACATATACAAATATACATGAAAAAATGCTAGTATACTGAGACAGGACTGGATCATATATATATAAGAGTAATGGAAGTGCACAGTTACCAGGGCCATATTTGCCACTAGGCACTTGAGGGCACGTGCCTAGGGCGGGGACGATGCGGGGTGGCGGCACCTGAGCAAGGTTTTGTTTTTTTTTAAAGTCCTGGGTCACCTCCCGACCGACCACGTGGTTCCGCTCATTAAGGTCATGAATATGCGCATATTCATGACCTTAATGAGCGGTACCACATGACCGCTCACTCAGGAAGAAGGTGCTGCGCCGGGAGTTGAGACAGAGCCAGAGGGATGTCGGCGGGACAGGTGAGTATGAGGGACGGGGGAAGAAAGAGGACGGGGAGCAGAGCCATGAGAGAAGGAGCAGGGGGGGGGTGGAGAGATGAGCCATGCATACGGGGGGATTATGATCCATGCATACAAGAGGTGGGGGGGAATTATGAGCCATGCATACAGGGGGGGGGGGAATATGAGCCATGCATACAGCGGGGGGAATATGAGCCATGCATACAGGAGGGGGGGAATTATGAGCCATGCATACAGGAGGGGGGATATGAGCCATGCATACAGGGGGGGTAATTATGAGCCATGCATACAGGAGGGGGGGATATGAGCCATGAATACAGGGGGGAAATTATGAGCCATGCATACAGGAGGGGGGGAATTATGAGCCATGCATACAGGAGGGGGGATATGAGCCATGCATACAGGAGGTGGGGATATGAGCCATGAATACAGGGGGGAAATTATGAGCCATGCATACAGGAGGGGGGGAATTATGAGCCATGCATACAGGAGGGGGGATATGAGCCATGCATACAGGGGGGGAATTATGAGTCATGCATACAGGAGGGGGGGAATATGAGCCATGCATACAGGGGGGGAATTATGAGCCACGCATACAGGAGGGGGGAATTATGAGCCATGCATACAGGAGGGGGGATATGAGCCATGCATACAGGGGGGAATTATGAGCCATGCATACAGGAGGGGGGGAATATGAGCCATGCATACAGGGGGGGGGGAATTATGAGCCATGCATACAGGGGTGGAATTATGAGCCATACATACAGGAGGGGGACGGTGGTGGAATATGAGCCATGCATACAGGAGGTGGGGGGGGAATTATGAGCCATGCATACAGGAGGGGGGGATTATGAGCCATCATACAGGAGGGGGGAAATATGAGCCATGCATACTGTAGGGGGGGAATATGAGCCATGCATACAGGAGGAGGGGGGAATATGAGCCATGCATATGGGATGGGAGGGAGATTAGCCATGCATACAATATGGGAGGGGGGCATTATACAGTATTGAGCATCATGTGGGGTAATTATACAGTATGGAGCATCATGTGGGGCCATTATACAGTATTGAGCATCATGTGTGGCCATTATACAGCATAGAGCATCATGTGTGGCCATTATACAGTATGGAACATCATGTGTGACCATTATACAGTATGGAGCATCATGTGTGGCTATTATACAGTATAGAGCATCATGTGTGGCCATTATACAGTATGGAGCATCATGTGTGGCTATTATACAGTATAGAGCATCATGTGTGGCTATTATACAGTATTGAGCATCATGTGTGGCCATTATACAGTATGGAGCATCATGTGTGACTATTATACAGTATAGAGCATCATGTGTGGCTATTATACAGTATTGAGCATCATGTGTGGCCATTATACAGTATGGAGCATCATGTGTGGCCATTATACAGTATAGAGCATCATGTGTGGCTATTATACAGTATTGAGCATCATGTGTGGCCATTATACAGTATGGAGCATCATGTGTGGCCATTATACAGTACTGAGCATCATGTGTGGCCATTTTACAGTACGGAGCATCATGTGTGGCTATTATACAGTATTGAACATCATGTGTGGCCATTATACAGTATTGAGCATCATGTGGGCCCATTATATAGTATTGAGCATCATGTGGGTCCATTATATAGTATTGAGCATCATGTGTGGCCATTATACAGTATTGAACATCATGTGTGGCCATTATACAGTATGGAGCATCATGTGTGGCCATTATACAGTATTGAACATCATGTGTGGCCATTATACAGTATGGAGCATCATGTGTGGCCATTATACAGTATGGAGCATCATGTGGGGTCATTATACAGTATGGAGCATCATGTGTGGCCATTATACAGTATGGAGCATCATGTGTGGCCATTATACAGTATGGAGCATGATGTGTGGCCATTATACAGTATGGAGCATCATGTGTGGCCATTATACAGTATGGAGCATCATGTGAGGCCATTATACAATATGGAGCATCATGTGGGGTCATTATACAGTATGGCGCATCATGTGTGGCCATTATACAGTATGGAGCATCATGTGTGGCCATTATACAGTATGAAGCATCATGTGTGGCCATTATACAGTATGGAGCATCATGCGTGGCCATTATACAGTATGGTGCATCATGTGCGGTCATTATACAGTATGGAGCATCATGTGTGGCCATTATACAGTATGAAGCATCATGTGTGGCCATTATACAGTATGGAGCATCATGCGTGGCCATTATACAGTATGGTGCATCATGTGCGGTCATTATACAGTATGGAGCATCATGTGTGGCCATTATACAGTATGGAGCATCATGTGTGGCCATTATACAGTATGGTGCATCATGTGTGGCCATTATACAGTATGGAGCATCATGCGTGGCCATTATACAGTATGGTGCATCATGTGTGGCCATTATACAGTATGAAGCATCATGTGTGGCCATTATACAGTATGGAGCATCATGTGTGGCCATTATACAGTATGGAGCATCATGTGTGGCCATTATACAGTATGGAGCATCATGTGTGGCCATTATACAGTATGAAGCATCATGTGTGGCCATTATACAGTATGGAGCATCATGCGTGGTCATTATACAGTATGGTGCATCATGTGCGGTCATTATACAGTATGGAGCATCATGTGTGGCCATTATACAGTATGAAGCATCATGTGTGGCCATTATACAGTATGGAGCATTTATGCGTGGCCATTATACAGTATGGTGCATCATGTGCGGTCATTATACAGTATGGAGCATCATGTGTGGCCATTATACAGTATGGAGCATCATGTGTGGCCATTATACAGTATGGAGCATCATGTGTGGCCATTATACAGTATGGAGCATCATGTGTGGCCATTATACAGTATGGAGCATCATGTGTGGCCATTATACAGTATGGAGCATCACGTGTGGCCATTATACAGTATGGAGCACTGTGTGGCCATATTTATTTTTGTTTATAATTATTGGATATGAAACAGTGTGATCAGCAGTGCTAAATGGGTGTGGTTGGGACGTGGATATGTGTGTGACTCGTGGAATGGGTGTGGTCAGAGGCGTGGCCTAAAATTATACCTCTTTGGTTGGGATGAATGGTACCACATTTGCCAGATCACGGCAAGTGCCGCAAATCCCATAGGGAATGAATGAGGCCGAACGCAGTGTTGCCGTAAGTGATCTGTTACACGGCAGATGCAGAAAAACTGCCCGATCTGCTGCAAAAGGCGACTTTCACATCAGAGATTCTTGCCAAAGTCACTGCCGATAGTGTCATACTCACCAATGGGGGAGGTAGCACTAAAAGTGCCTAGGGCAGCAGAAACTCTAAATACGGCCCTGGGGGGTTACCTTATTCCAGAAGGAAAAGAGATAAGGAAGGATGGGGATAAGGATCACAGAGGTATCATATGGATACTGTGAGAGACATTAAAAAGGAAATTAGCATATATAATATCACAGCCAAGTGCCCATAGGGGTATAAGGTACCTAATGGTTATGTGTCCGTATATGGTAGCCCACTCTGTGGCTGTTGGTAATCTGTAGGTAGGTAATATACACACGTATACGTTTTTAGTACAGGGGCTATAAAGAGGTCAGGTCGGTTATAGGCAAGGTGAATTACCTGTGTGAAGGGTATGTAGGACAGCCGCGATCCGTCATATCCGGCCTGAGCTGCTGACTTCCGGTCTGGCGGCATGTAGTATTATTTAACCCTGGCTGTGGCGGTGAACATGCACGCCGACACAGCAGGGCGCGGGAGCGCCGCTTACAACTACCCTTCACACAGGTAATTCACAGTATCCATATGATACCTCTGGGATCCTTATCCCCAGCCTTCCTTATCTCTTTTCCTTCTGGAATAAGGTAACCGTGCACTTCCATTACTCTTATATATATATGATCCAGTCCTGTCTCAGTATACTAGCATTTTTTCATGTATATTTGCATATGTGTGTATATATCTTTATGTAGGATTCCTAGTCCACAGATTCAGGTGGACCTGTCGTTATTTTTTTCCCTTCATTTACAGATTGTGTGTATATACTTTGTATATATTAATTTGCACCAGGAGGACCCCACACTATAGACTATTCACAGATGTTCTTTATTATTTTGAATTTCCATTCTGGTTTTACTTATTTATTTTGTTTCTTTTCTCTATTTACAGCGATTTGTGATAAAGGCTCCGGCGGAGCCGAAACGTTTTTCTTGTATGTCGCTTATTGTTTAAGATTCTGTTACGCTCACAGAGTATGCTATAATAAATTTAGATTTTTTTTTGCATGATATCCACAAGAGAGTGCAGTGAACTTTAAAAATTATCTCCATAAAGATGGGACCTTAACCCGTATGGCAGGTGACTCGAGCCTTTTTACAGGGTCTCTATCATGTCGCGGCTCGGTGTCACTGTGCCTCCTGGGTATTAGGGCGAACAGGTGACGTGATGTGTAATCCAGCTGTCCTGCTGGTTTCTGCTGTCAGTCCTGGAGTCCCTCACAACCTCAGTGTTCCGGCTACCGGTAATCTGCGCCAGCCAGGGAGGTAGCTAATTCACTGCTCTGCTCCACTGGTGTTCCTTCTCATGTGCTTTGCTCTTCCACACGCTCACTACAATCTGTTTGGCTGTCTGTATTATCTCTGTCTAGGAGCTGCAGCACTTTCTCGTGGCTGCACGGCTCCTCATACGTTCTTCCTCCCTCAGACTGCTCCAGTCTGCTCTCGGGCACTATCTGACTAACTTTCCCTCCAAACAACAATATATCTCTAAATGCAGGCGAGTCACCTAGAAATTAGGATCAACAGCTCCCCCTTGTGGCCTGGAGTGTGAACAAGTTACATGTTTGTGTTACTTGGTGAGAGTTATCCTTCATCGCTTCCAAGTGTGACATCTCCCCTTGAGGAAAGCAATGCCACTGTGATGACCAGGACCCTGGGGCATCACACTAATGCCACCACTGTGCCCCTTACATAGTAATAATGACTCCTTTGTGCTCGCTAAATAGTAAAATGCCTTCCTAGAAAATTAGTGCCCTGTGCTAGTGCTCTCCACTTTTTGTCCCTAAAAAGTAATAATATCCCATATGCAGCTTTAAAGGTCACAATAGTCTGACTGCCCCATAGCAATAATGCTTAAGTGCCCAATTAAGATTTAATAATGTCTCCTAAGTTCCTCCCATGTACAGCTCCACTATACACAGTATGGGGGGCCCACAGCTTCCCTGTACACAGTATAATGCCCCCACAGCTCCCCTATACACAGAATGATGATCCCACAGCTCTTCTATACACAGTATGATGAGCCCACTGCTCCCCTATACACAGTGTGATGTCCTCACTGCTCCCCTCTATACAGTATGATGAGCCCACTGCTCCACTATACACAGTATAATGCCAACAGAGCTCCACTATAGAAAGTATTATGCTCCCCTATACACAGTATGATGATCCCACAATTTCTCTATACACAGTTTGATGTCCCAACTGCTCCCCTTTACATAGTATAGTGAGCCCACAACTCCCCTATACACCGTATGATGTCCCCACTGCTCCCTTCTATACAGTATGATGAGCCCACTGCTCCCCTATACAAAGAATGATGATCCCACAGCTCCTCTATACACAGTATAATGCCAACAGAGCTCCACTATAGAAAGTGTTATGCCCCCCAGAGGTTCCCTATATACAGTATAATGGGCCAACTGCTCCCTTATGCACAGTATAATACCTTCACAGCTCCCCTATACACAGTATGGCAAGCCCACAGCTCCCCCATACACAATATGATGATCTCACAGCTCCCTTATACACAGTAGGATGGGCCTGCAGCTCCCGTACATACAGTACGATGTCCAACAGAGTTCCCCTATACATGGAATTATGTCCCCGCTGCTCCCCCAAAACACAGTGTAATAGTTAATAGCGTTCTTACACCATGCAGCGAGAGAGTCCCACTGGAAGGAGGAAATTATCTTTATTTCTCCCGGCAGCCTCGCTCTTCCAGTCATAGGGGCGGCGTCTGCACAGTTTCAGTCACTGCTCTGTGTATAGAGAGCGGCAGCTGTAACCGTGCCCCGGCACTGACTGACAGCCAGCTCAGAATTCTCTACCACCCGGTAGCTATGCCACTGGTGCCCCTATGAACAGTAATGCTTCTTAAGGGCCCACTTGACATTTAATAATGTCCTGAGTCCCCCCATGTACAGTAACAATGGCCTCAGCATTGCTGATGTCCACAGGCGTCATGTGATGACTCTTTTGGCTTTTCTCAATTCTCTATTGAGAGAAGCCAAACCTTTCTAGCGGACACATGCACATAGCAAACATGGACGCCTGACCGCCTGATAACGCCAGTGATATTGGGGGCTCATGCAGCAGGTGCTCCATGTCATGATTACGCAGTTATTCCAAGACTTTTATTTCAACATTTATTCATAACATTTATTCCAAGACTTTATTAACTTTATAATAATTTGCTTATTAAATTATTAAAGCACCACTCCAGCAGGTGATTTTTTTAATAGCTGGAGCTTTAACCCCTTTACCCCAAGGGTGTATTGCACGTTAATGACAAGGCAAATTTTTACAATTCTCACCACTGTCCCTTTATGAGGTTATAAATCTGGAGCGCTTCAACGGATCCTGCTGAT
This sequence comes from Ranitomeya imitator, assembly GCF_032444005.1. Classification (NCBI taxonomy): domain Eukaryota; kingdom Metazoa; phylum Chordata; class Amphibia; order Anura; family Dendrobatidae; genus Ranitomeya; species Ranitomeya imitator. The sequence continues at coordinate 114,659 of NW_027193867.1, read as the reverse complement.
TCTGACAATGTTTTCCCGTGACATATTGTACCTCTTGATAGTGGTAAAATTTATTGGATATAACTTGCGTTTATTTGTGAAAAAAACAGAAATTTGGCAAAAAAAATTCAAATTTTCAAATTTTCCAACTTTGAATTTTCATGCCCTTAAATCACACAGATATGTCACACAAAATACTTAATAAGTAATATTTCTCACATGTCTACTTTACATCAGCACTAGGGTTGAGCGACTTTTAGTTTTTTAGGGTCGAGTCGGGTTTCGCGAAACCCGACTATCTCAAAAGTCGAGTCGAGTGGAATCGGCCGATTATCGCGAAAAGTCGGGGATCGACCGAAACACAAAATCCAATGCAAGTCAATGGGGGAGCATATTCGGCAGTGAGTGGAGGCTAGGAAAACATGTACAGTGCCCATTTTAATGGCAAAAACATCCATTCTTGTTACTGAAGCTCGTCAATCTTAATTTACCTTATAATAATAGTAAGGCATTGGAAATTGGGGGTCATTTGGCTAAAGTTGTGGGGGGTAGGGCTGGTTCAAGTATTTAGTGGGCCCAGGAAATCTGGACCACGTCACGGCAGTGGAGCAGGGAGAGGTAAGTATTTCAACTTTGCAAGTGCTGTGATCCTGAGCAAGCAGGGGGGTCCCACTCGTTGGCATTGGCACTGGCACAGGGCCCCTCAAAGTACGGCGGTGTGTTTGCACGGCGGGGGCGCCTCCCAGCGGCAGCAACACTTTTGCGTACTATGAGGGGCCCTGTGCCAGTGACGTCGCCAACGAGTATTCCTCCCCCCACCTGATGAAGGAACCTGCACTTTCATCTGCACCTTCCTCTTTGTCCCAGTGTAAGGTGGTATGGTATGCGGGAAGAGGAACCTGACTTTCAGCAGGGTTACAATCTTGCTGTGTAGCGTGCACGGGGAATGTTGCGTTATGGGTCAATGTACCAGCAGACTCTTCTATCACTGGTTGGGCAATGGGCAGGATGAGGAGGAAACACAGATATGGACCCAAAGAATAAAGTGGGCTAAATGCAGTTCAAAATTGGTAACAGGACTAACCTGGGGGCATTGCTTTGTTCAATGAAGGACGACTGTAATGAGAGGCTGACACAGAGAGTAGGCCCAAATCAGTAAGTAGTCTAAATGCAGTTCAAAATTGGCAACAGTAGTAAACAGGCGGCACAGCTTTGTTCAGTGGAGGAGAACAGCAAGGAGCGGCAGACACCGATAGTAGGCCCCAACCCAACTAGTAGGCCAAATGCAGTCTAACATTAACAACTACTTAACGACAGCCTGAAAATGGAATTTCAGGACAGGAAACCAGGAGAACAGCAAGGAGCGGCAGACACTGTTAGTAGGCCCCAACCCAACTAGTAGGCCAAATGCAGTTGTTCCATTTAACAACTATTTAACAAGAGCCTGACGATAGAAGCTCAGGAAAGGCGACCTGGAGAACACATTGGAGCGGGAGACACCGTCTCTACAACCCAGATCCAACTTGTAGGCCTAATGCAGTGTTGTTTCAACAACTACTTAACGAGAGCTAGAAGATAGAAGCTATGGAGAGGCAACCTGGAGAACACCTTGGAGCGGAAGACACCGTCTCTACAACCCAGACCCAACTTGTAGGCCTAATGCAGTGTTGTTTCAACAACTGCTTAACGAGAGCTAGAAGATAGAAGCTATGGAGAGGCAACCTGGAGAACACCTTGGAGCAGGAGACACCTTCTCTACAACCCAGACCCAACTTGTAGGCCTAATGCAGTGTTGTTTCAACAACTACTTAACGAGAGCTAGAAGATAGAAGCTATGGAGAGGCAACCTGGAGAACACCTTGGAGCGGAAGACACCGTCTCTACAACCCAGACCCAACTTGTAGGCCTAATGCAGTGTTGTTTCAACAACTACTTAACGAGAGCTAGAAGATAGAAGCTATGGAGAGGCAACCTGGAGAACACCTTAGAGCGGGAGACACCGTCTCTACAACCCAGACCCAACTTGTAGGCCTAATGCGGTGTTGTTTCAACAACTACTTAACGAGAGCTAGAAGATAGAAGCTATGGAGAGGCAACCTGGAGAACACCTTGGAGCGGGAGACACCTTCTCTACAACCCAGACCCAACTTGTAGGCCTAATGCAGTGTTGTTTCAAAAACTACTTAACGAGAGCTAGAAGATAGAAGCTATGGAGAGGCAACCTGGAGAACACCTTGGAGCGGGAGACACCGTCTCTACAACCCAGACCCAACTTGTAGGCCTAATGCAGTGTTGTTTCAACAACTACTTAACGAGAGCTAGAAGATAGAAGCTATGGAGAGGCAACCTGGAGAACACCTTGGAGCGGAAGACACCGTCTCTACAACCCAGACCCAACTTGTAGGCCTAATGCAGTGTTGTTTCAACAACTACTTAACGAGAGCTAGAAGATAGAAACTATGGAGAGGCAACCTGGAGAACACCTTGGAGCGGAAGACACCGTCTCTACAACCCAGACCCAACTTGTAGGCCTAATGCAGTGTTGTTTCAACAACTACTTAACGAGAGCTAGAAGATAGAAACTATGGAGAGGCAACCTGGAGAACACCTTGGAGCGGGAGACACCGTCTTTACAACCCAGACCCAACTTGTAGGCCTAATGCAGTGTTGTTTCAACAACTACTTAACGAGAGCTAGAAGATAGAAGCTATGGAGAGGCAACCTGGAGAACACCTTGGAGCGGGAGACACCGTCTCTACAACCCAGAACCAACTTGTAGGCCTAATGCAGTGTTGTTTCAACAACTACTTAACGAGATCTAGAAGATAGAAGCTATGGAGAGGCAACCTGCAGAACACCTTGGAGCGGGAGACAACATCTCTACAACCCAGACCCAACTTGTAGGCCTAATGCAGTGTTGTTTCAACAACTGTTGTGAATTCTGTGGCAGAGCTCCCTCCTGTGGCCACAAGTGGTATTTCGGCTGGTTCTCTCTGTGAGCTTCCGTTGGTGGAAGGTAGTGGTACTGCGGCTTCTGAGCCTCCTTCCTCAGGTGATGTGGTGATGTCGTTAGACGTTTCCTATTTAGCTCCACCTGGTGCTTTGATCCTGGCCTCTTGTCAATGTTCTAGTGTGGATCTAGCTTCCTCCTGGATCGTTCCTGTGGCCTGCTGCTCTGCATAAGCTAAGTTGTGCTGTGTTATTTTTTTTGGTTTGCTGTTTTTTTCTGTCCAGCTTGCTCTTTTGTTTTTGTTGCTTGCTGGAAGCTCTGAGACGCAGAGGGTGTACCTCCGTGCCGTTAGTTCGGTACGGAGGGTCTTTTTGCCCCCTCTGCGTGGTTGTTAGTAGGGTTTTGTGTTGACCGCAAAGTTACCTTTTCTATCTTCGGTCTATTCAGAAAGTCGGGCCTCACTTTGCTAAATCTGTTTCATCTCTACGTTTGTAATTTCATCTCACTCACAGTCATTATATGTGGGGGCTGCCTTTTCCTGTGGGGAATTTCTTTGAGGCAAGTTAGGCTTGTTTTCCTCTTAGGCCTAGCTAGTTTCTCAGGCTGTGCTGAGTTGCATAGGTAGCGTTAGGCGCAATCCACGGCCGCCTTTAGTTGTGGTACGATAGTATAGGGATTGCGGTCAGCAGAGTTCCCACGTCTCAGAGCTCGTCCTATGTTTTTGGTTATTGTCAGGTCACTATTTGTGCTCTGAACTTCAACATCCATTGTGGTTCTGAATTACCATTTCATGACAAACAACTACTTAACGAGAGCTAGAAGAGAGAAGCTATGGAGAGGCAACCTGGAGAACACCTTGGAGCGGAAGACACTGTCTCTACAACACAGACCCAACTTGTAGGCCTAATGCAGTGTTGTTTCAACAACTACTTAACGAGAGCTAGAAGATAGAAGCTATGGAGAGGCAACCTGGAGAACACCTTGGAGCGGGAGACACCGTCTCTACAACCCAGACCCAACTTGTAGGCCTAATGCAGTGTTGTTTCAACAACTACTTAACGAGAGCTAGAAGATAGAAGCTATGGAGAGGCAACCTGGAGAACACCTTGGAGCGGAAGACACCGTCTCTACAACCCAGACCCAACTTGTAGGCCTAATGCAGTGTTGTTTCAACAACTACTTAACGAGAGCTAGAAGATAGAAGCTATGGAGAGGCAACCTGGAGAACACCTTGGAGCGGGAGACACAGTCTCTACAACCCAGACCCAACTTGTAGGCCTAATGTGGTGTTGTTTCAACAACTACTTAACGAGAGCTAGAAGATAGAAGCTATGGAGAGGCAACCTGGAGAACACCTTGGAGTGGGAGACAACATCTCTACAACCCAGACCCAACTTGTAGGCCTAATGCAGTGTTGTTTCAACAACTAGTTAACGAGAGCTAGAAGATAGAAGCTATGGAGAGGCAACCTGGAGAACACCTTGGAGCGGGAGACACCGTCTCTACAACCCAGACCCAACTTGTAGGCCTAATGCAGTGTTTCAACAACTACTTAACGAGAGCTAGAAGATAGAAGCTATGGAGAGGCAACCTGGAGAACACCTTGGAGCGGGAGACACCGTCTCTACAACCCAGACCCAACTTGTAGGCCTAATGCAGTGTTGTTTCAACAACTACTTAACGAGAGCTAGAAGATAGAAGCTATGGAGAGGCAACCTGGAGAACACCTTGGAGCGGAAGACACCGTCTCTACAACACAGACCCAACTTGTAGGCCTAATGCAGTGTTGTTTCAACAACTACTTAACGAGAGCTAGAAGATAGAAGCTATGGAGAGGCAACCTGGAGAACACCTTGGAGCGGAAGACACCGTCTCTACAACCCAGACCCAACTTGTAGGCCTAATGCAGTGTTTCAACAACTACTTAACGAGAGCTAGAAGATAGAAGCTATGGAGAGGCAACCTGGAGAACACCTTGGAGCGGGAGACACCGTCTCTACAACCCAGACCCAACTTGTAGGCCTAATGCAGTGTTGTTTCAACAACTACTTAACGAGAGCTAGAAGATAGAAGCTATGGAGAGGCAACCTGGAGAACACCTTGGAGCGGAAGACACCGTCTCTACAACCCAGACCCAACTTGTAGGCCTAATGCAGTGTTGTTTCAACAACTACTTAACGAGAGCTAGAAGATAGAAGCTATGGAGAGGCAACCTGGAAAACACCTTGGAGCGGGAGACACCGTCTCTACAACCCAGACCCAACTTGTAGGCCTAATGTGGTGTTGTTTCAACAACTACTTAACGAGAGCTAGAAGATAGAAGCTATAGAGAGGCAACCTGGAGAACACCTTGGAGCATCAGACACCGTTAGTAGGCCCTACCGAAGTAGTAGCCCCAATGCAGTTTTCAAATTCCTATAGGCTGAAAACCAGACTATTGACGCTCAGCTTTTTTCAGAGGAGGACAGCTGTATTGAGTGGCGCAGACAGACACAGGTAGTAGGCCTTGAACAAAAAATTTGGCTCAGTGCAGTTTAAAAAAGGTTACAGGGGTACACGGGCAGCAGTGGTCTGGTCAGTGGAGGACAATTTCAATTATGGACCGCAGACAGACTTAGTACGCCTACAATTAAAAAAAGGATGCTCTATGCAATTTAAAATAGGTTCCAGGAGTACACGGGCAGCAGTGGTGTGGTCAGTGGAGGACTATTGGAAGGAGGGACCGCAGACAGGCTTAGTAGGCCTAACATACCAAAAGTAGGCTGTAGGCACTTTAAAATAGGTTCCAGGGGTACACGAGCAGCAGTGGTGTGGTCAGTGGAGGACTACAGGAAGGAGGGACCGCAGACAGGCTTAGTAGGCCTAACATAGCAAAAGTAGGCTGTAGGCACTTTAAAATATGTTCCAGGGGTACACGGGCAGCAGTGGTGTGGTCAGTGGAGGACTATTGGAAGGAGGGACCGCAGACAGGCTTAGTAGGCCTAACATAACAAAAGTAGGCTGTAGGCACTTTAAAATAGGTTCCAGGGGTACACGGGCAGCAGTGGTGTGGTCAGTGGAGGACTATTGGAAGGAGGGACTGCAGACAGGTTTAGTAGGCCTAACATAACAAAAGTAGGCTCTATGCACTTGGAATTATCTTGCAGGGGTACACAGGCAGCATTGGTGTTGTCAGCGGAGGCCGATTGTAATGAATGTCTAACAGTTAGTACTCCCAAAAAATAAATAGATGTTAATGTCTCGCAATACAACAAAACCAAAAAACAAAAGGGTGGCATACTTAGGTACAGGGGTGGGCTCCTCTGCTGAGTTTCAGACCTAGTAATTTGGCGCAAAGTATTTACTGGTGTAAATATAGGACACTGCCCCTGACTATTTTAAGTAGCATCATACATGTCAACACATTGGTATTGTCAGTGCCAGGCATTGAAGGATGTCAGTGCATAGACTAAACATTGGTGGAGCTGTGAGAGATAATTTTGCAAATCGTAGAGCACTGTTTGAGCTGGGGGGGGGGGGAAACTGTCTTGTGGCCGGCGGTACAGGCCCAGGACCCCTCATGTTACAACGGTGTGTCTGACGTTGGTTGCGTGCCACCACCGCCAGAGACACTTTATTGTACTATGAGGGACCCAGTGGCAGTGCCGTTGACCAAAAGCGGGCACACCCACCTCTTCAGACAAACCGCACTCTCACGGGTGCTTGCGCCAAGTGGCAAGACCACGGCCCCGTGGGGGGGAGTTTGGCCATTTAGGGAGGTGTAAACATGTCGTATGCAGGACAAACAGCTGCTGCAAATTACGAGATTGGAAAATTCAGTCAGAGCAGTCCACAAGCAAGACCTTTTCATTGGAAAGCTAGGTGTCAGCCGGGAAAGGTGGGGCAAAATAATTCGAAATCCAGTAGTGGTTCATTTTAATGAAGGTCAGATCATCAACATTTTGGGTAGCCAGACGAGTCCTTGTTTCGGTTAATATTGAACCTGCAGCACTGAATACTCTTTCTGATAGCACACTAGCTGCTGGGCAAGCAACCTCCTGCAATGCATATTCTGCCAATTCTGGCCAGGTGTCTAATTTGGATGCCCAGTAATCAAATGGGAATGACGGTTGAGGGAGAACATCGATAAGGAATGAAAAATAGTTAGTAACCATACTGGACAAATGTTGTCTCCTTTCACTTTGAATTGATGCTGCAGTACCTGTCCTGTCTGCGGTCATAGCAAAATCACTCCACAACCTGGTCAGAACACCCCTCTGTCCAATGCCACTTCTGATTTGTGCACCTTTAACACCTCTGGCCTGCTGCCCCCTGCAGCTCGTGTGAGAACCATCACCGGCGCTGTGTGCTGGGAATGCCTGAATCAAACGGTCAACAAGAGTTGATTGTTTGGTTGCTAATATTTGTTCCAGGTTCTCATGTGGCATAATATTTTGCAATTTGCCTTTATAGCGAGGATCAAGGAGGCAGGCCAACCAGTAATCGTCATCGGTCATCATTTTAATAATGCGTGGGTCCCTTTTGAGGATACGTAAGGCATAATCCGCCATGTGGGCCAAAGTTCCAGTTGTCAAATCTGCGGTTGTGCTGGGTTGAGGGGCAGTTACAGGCAAATCTACGTCACTTGTGTCCCTCAAAAAAACAGAACCCGGCCTTGCCACGCCACCAATTTCCAGTGGCCCCGGAGAAGCTTCCTCATTAAAAAAATACTCATCCCCATCATCCTCCTCTTCCTCCTCCTCCTGTTCGCCCGCTACCTCGTCCTGTACATTGCCCTGACCAGACAATGGCTGACTGTCATCAAGGCTTTCCGCTTCTTCTGCTGCAGACGCCTGCTCCTTTATGTGCATCAAACTTTGCATCTGCAGATGCATTAGGGGGATGCTCATGCTTATTATGGTGTTGTCTGCACTAACCAGCCGTGTGCATTCCTCAAAACACTGAAGGACTTGACACATGTCTTGTACCTTCGACCACTGCACACCTAACAACTCCATGTCTGCCATCCTACTGCCTGCCCGTGTATGTGTATCCTCCCACAAATACATAACAGCACGCCTCTGTTCGCACACTCTCTGAAGCATGTGCAGTGTTGAGTTCCACCTTGTTGCAACGTCGATGATTAGGCGATGCTGGGGAAGGTTCAAAGACCGCTGATAGGTCTGCATACGGCTGGAGTGTACGGGCGAACGGCGGATATGCGAGCAAAGTCCGTGCACTTTGAGGAGCAGGTCGGATAACCTCGGATAACTTTTCAGGAAGCACTGCACCACCAGGTTTAAGGTGTGAGCCAGGCAAGGAATGTGTTTCAGATGGGAAAGGGCGATGGCAGCCATGAAATTCCTTCCGTTATCACTCACTACCTGGCCTGCCTCAAGATCTACAGTGCCCAGCCACGACTGCGTTTCTTTCTGCAAGAACTCGGACAGAACTTCCGCGGTGTGTCTGTTGTCGCCCAAACACTTCATAGCCAATACAGCCTGCTGACGCTTGCCAGTAGCTGCCCCATAATGGGACACCTGGTGTGCAACAGTGGCAGCTGCGGATGGAGTGGTTGTGCGACTGCAGTCTGTGGACGAGCTCTTGCTTCTGCAGGAGGACGAGGAGGAGGGGGGGGCGAACGGCTACAGCCAACTGTTTCCTAGACCGTGGGCTAGGCAGAACTGTCCCAATATTGCTGTCCCCTGTGGACCCTGCATCCACCACATTCACCCAGTGTGCCGTGATGGACACGTAACGTCCCTGGCCATGCCTACTGGTCCATGCATCTGTTGTCAAGTGCACCTTTGTACTCACAGATTGCCTGAGTGCATGGACGATGCGCTCTTTAACATGCTGGTGGAGGGCTGGGATGGCTTTTCTCGAAAAGAAGTGTCAACTGGGTAGCTCATAGCGTGGTACAGCGTAGTCCATCAGGGCTTTGAAAGCTTCGCTTTCAACTAACCGGTAGGGCATCATCTCTAACGAGATTAGTCTAGCTATGTGGGTGTTCAAACCCTGTGTACGCGGATGCGAGGATGAGTACTTCCTTTTTCTAACGAGAGTCTCATGTAGGGTGAGCTGGACTGGAGAGCTGGAGATTGTGGAACTAGCGGGGGTGCCGGTGGACATGGCAGACTGAGAGACGGTTGGAGACGGTATTCTTGCCGGTGCCCTACATGCAGTGTTTCCTACTACGAAACTGGTGATTCCCGGACCCTGACTGCTTTGGCCTGGCAACGAAACCTGCACAGATACTGGTGGCCTTACAGTGACGGAAATGATGTACCGTTGCTGACTAGCTTCATTGGCCGAGGGTGCTACAACCTTAAGGGACGTTTGGTAGTTAGTCCAGGCTTGCAAATGCATGGTGGTTAAATGTCTATGCATGCAACTTGTATTTAGACTTTTCAGATTCTGACCTCTGCTTAAGGTAGTTGAACATTTTTGACAGATGACTTTGCGCTGATCAATTGGATGTTGTTTAAAAAAATGCCGGACTGCACTCTTTCTAGCATCGGATACCTTTTCAGGCATTGCAGACTGAGCTTCTTTAACCGGATGGCCATGCTGTCCTCCAACTGGTTTTGGCTTTGCCACGCGTTTTGGGCCAGATACGGGCCCGGCAGATGGAACCTGTTGCGATGTTGATGCCTGCTGCGGCCCCTCCTCCTCCGCTTCAGAACTACTGCCGCCTGCACCCTGTTCCCCCAATGGCTGCCAATCGGGGTCAACAACTGGGTCATCTATGACATCCTCTTCTATCTCATGTGCAACTTTGTCTGTGTTACCGTGTAAGCCGGTGGTATAGCGTTCGTGACGGGGCACCATAGTCTCATCAGGGTCTGATTCTGGATCAGTACACTGCGAGGGCAATGTTGTGGTTTGAGTCAAAGGAACAGCATAGTAATCTGGCTGTCGCTGTGCATCTGCGCACTCCATGTCCGATTCAACTTGTAATGGGCATGGCCTGTTAACTGTTTCACTTTCTAACCCAGGAACGGTATGTGTAAAGAGCTCCATGGAGTAACTCGTTGTGTCGCCTGACGCATCCTTCTCTGTTGTTGTTTTTGCTGAACAGGACAATGGAGCAACTTGTCCCTGAGCGTGAACATCCACTAACGACGCGCTGCTTTTACATTTACCAGTTTCAGAAGAGGAGGCAAAAGAGCTAGAGGCTGAGTCAGCAAGGAAAGCCAAAACTTGCTCTTGCTGCTCCGGCTTTAAAAGCGGTTTTCCTACTCCCAGAAAAGGGAGCGTTCGAGGCCTTGTGTAGCCAGATGATGAACCTGGCTCCACAGCTCGAGACTTAGGTGCTATATTGTTTTTCCCACGACCACCTGATGCTCCACCACCACTATCATCATTACCAGCTCGCAATGAACGCCCACGGCCACGACCTCTTCCACCAGACTTCCTCATTGTTTTAAAAATGTAACCAAAGTAACGGTATTTGTTACTGTAAAACAACTTACAAGGTGAACTCAAACTTCTGTAGGATTTAGATATCCCTTTATAGGTGGGTGAGACTGCAAGGAAAATCAGGCACAATGTTACACACTCGGTTTTCTGTGGCACAAAATGAGAGAGATGCCACACACGCAGGACTGGCACTCAAGCACAAATGCCAATATTAATCTCCCACTATTTATTTTTTTTCAGGGAGAATTTAAAAACCAAAATAAAAAAAACAGACACTAGGCTTTCTGTGCCCCACAATTTGAGAGAGATGGCACACACGACTGGCACTCAAGCACAAATGCCAATATTAATCTCCCACTATTTATTTTTTTTCAGGGAGAATTTAAAAACCAAAATAAAAAAAAAAACAGACACTAGGCTTTCTTTGCCCCACAATTTGAGAGAGATGGCACACACGACTGGCACTCAAGCGCAAATGCCAATATTAATCTCCCACTATTTATTTTTTTTCAGGGAGAATTTAAAAACCAAAATAAAAAAAAGACACTAGGCTTTCTGTGCCCCACAATTTGAGAGAGATGGCACACACGACTGGCACTCAAGCACAAATGCCAATATTAATCTCCCACTATTTTTTTTTTTTCAGGGAGAATTTAAAAACCGAAATAACAAAATAAAACAGACACTAGGCTTTCTGTGGCCCACAATTTGAGAGAGATGGCACACACGACTGGCACTCAAGCACAAATGCCAATATTAATCTCCCACTATTTATTTTTTTTCAGGGAGAATTTAAAAACCAAAATAAGAAAAAGACACTAGGCTTTCTGTGCCCCACAATTTGAGAGAGATGGCACACACGACTGGCACTCAAGCGCAAATGCCAATATTAATCTCCCACTATTTATTTTTTTTCAGGGAGAATTTAAAAACCAAAATAAAAAAAAAAGACACTAGGCTTTCTGTGCCCCTAAATTTGAGAGAGATGGCACACACGACTGGCACTCAAGCACAAATGCCAATAGTAATCTCCCACTATTTATTTTTTTTTTCAGGGAGAATTTAAAAAACAAAACACAAAAAAACAGACACTAGGCTTTCTGTGCCCCACAATTTGAGAGAGATGGCACACACGACTGGCACTGAAGCACAAATGCCAATATTAATCTCCCACTATTTTTTTTTTTATTTCTGGGAGAATTGGCAAGAAATCAGGCCCACTGTTAGACTGTATGTTTTCTGTGCCAGAAAATGAGACACAGATGCCACACACAGGAATGCCACTGATGCAGATTTGCCAATTTTAATCTGCACCCTTTTTTTTTTATTCAGGGAGACTAGTGAATAAATCTGGGCCACTGTATTAGAGTATATTTTCTGTGGCAGAAAGTGGCTTGAACAGATGTAACAAAAAAAAAAAAAAAAGGGACTGTCCTACAATTACTATCTCCCTGCAGTTATCTCAGCAATGTATGGCAGGCAGCAATAACAAGGAGTGGACTGCTGCACAAATTAAATAAAAAGTGTGGACAAACAAACGATAGCTGTGCAGAAAGGAAGGAACAACATTTGTGCTTTGAAAAAAGCAGTTGGTTTGCACAGCGGTGTACAAACAGCAATGCAGCTATCAGGGAGCCTTCTAGGCAGCCCAATGAGCTACAGCGCTGAGGAAAAAAAATGTAGCCTCCACTGTCCCTGCAAACAAAAGGTGGTGTTGGACAGTGGAAATCGCTACAGCACAAGCGGTTTGGGGGTTAATGGACCCTGCCTAACGCTATCCCTGCTTCCGACGAAGCGGCAGCAACCTCTCCCTATGCTCGGATCAGCAACAGTAAGATGGCGGTCGGCGGGAACGCCCCTTTATAGCCCCTGTGACGCCGCAGACAGCAAGCCAATCACTGCAATGCCCTTCTCTAAGATGGTGGGGACTGAGACCTATGTCATCACGCTGCCCACACTCTGCGTCCACCTTCATTGGCTGAGAAATGGCGCTTTTCGCGTCATTGAAACGCGACTTTGGCGCGAAAGTCGCGTACCGCATGGCCGACCCCACACAGGGATCGGGTCGGGTTTCATGAAACCCGACTGTGCCAAAAGTCAGCGACTTATGAAAATGACCGACCTGGTTCGCTCAACCCTAATCAGCACAATTTTGGAACCAAATTTTTTTTTTGTTAGGGAGTTATAAGGGTTAAAAGTTGGCCAGTGATTTCTCATTTTTACAAGACCATATTTTTTAGGGACCACATCACATTTGAAATCACTTTGAGGGGCCTATATGATAGAAAATACCCAAGTGTGACACCATTCTAAAAACTGCACCCCTCAAAGTGGTCAAAACCACATTCAAGAAGTTTATTAACCCTTCTGGTGCTTCACAGCAATTTTTGGAATATTTAAAAAAATGAACATTTAACTTTTTTTTCACAAAAACATTACTTCAGATCCAATTTTTTTATTTTTTTCCCCAAGGGTAACAGGAGAAATTGGACCCCAAACGTTGTGCAATTTGTCCTGAGTATTCAGATACCCCATATGTGGGGGTAAACCACTGTTTGGGCGCACGGCAGAGCTCGGAAGGGAAGAAGCGCCGTTTGACTTTTTCAACGCAAAATTGGCTGGAATTGAGATCGGACACCATGTCACGTTTGGAGAGCCCCTGATGTGCATAAACAGTGGAATCCCCCCTAAAGTGACCCCATTTTAAAAACTAGACCCCCCAAGGAACTGATCTAGATGTGTGGTGAGCACTTTGAACAGCCAAATCCTTCACAGAAGTTTATAAGGTAGAGCTGTAAAATTAAAAAAAATCATATTTGTTCGACAAAAATGATCCTTTCACCCCCAATTTTAATTTTCCCAAGGGTAACCCCGTCAGTTATTGTGCAATTTGTCCTGAGTACGCTTATGCCCCATATGTGGGGGTAAACCACTGTTTGGGCTCATGGCAGATCTCAGAAGGGACGGAGCGCTGTTTGACTTTTTCAACGCAAAATTGGCTGGAATTGAGATCGAACGCCATGTCATGTTTGCAGAGCCCCTGATGAGCCTAAACAGTGGAAACCCCGCAAAAGTGACACTATTTTGTAAACTAGACCCTCTAAGGAACTTATCTAGATGTGTGGTGAGAACTTTGAACCCCCAGGTGTTTCACTAAAGTTTGTAACGCCCGGGCGTGAAAATAAAAAAAAATCATATTTTTTCCACAAACATGATCTTTTAGTCCCCATTTTTTAATTTTTCCAAGGGTAAGAGGAGAAATTAGTCCCCAAGAGTTGTTGTAAATTTTGTCCTGAGTACGCTGATACCCCATATGTGGGAGAAAACTACTGTATGGGCACACGTCGGGACTCAGAAGGAAAGCAGTGACGTTTTGGAATGCAGACTTTGATAGAATGATCTGCAGGCGTCATGTCGCGTTTGGAGAGCCCCTGATGTGCCTAGACAATGAAAACCTCCCACAAGTGACCCCATTTTGGAAACTAGACCCCTAAGGAACTTATCTAGATGTATGGTGAGCACTTTTAACCCCCAAGTGCTTCACAGGAGTTTACAATCTAGAGCCGTAAAAATAAAAAATCATATTTTTTCCATTAAAAATTGTATTTTTGCCCCCAATTTTTTATTTTCCCAAGGGTAACAGGGGAAATTAGACCCCAAAAGTTATTGTGCAATACGTCCTGAGAATGCTGATACCCCGATGTGGGGGTAAACCACTGTTTGGGTGCAGAGCAACGCTCAGAAGGGAAGTAGCACCAGATTTTAATGTTATGGTTTGCAGGTGCCATGACTGTTGTGAATTCTGCTTTTGGGCTCCCTCCGGTGGTTGTAGGTGGTAATGCAGTTGTCCCTGGGCTGCAGTCTTGGACAGGTGTATCTGCTGATTGCAATTCTGACTGGGGTATTTAGGTTTGCAGGACTCATTAGTCCTTGCCAGTTGTCAATGTTTCTTGGGAAGTGTTGGATCTCTGTCTGGCTTCTCCTGCTTAGCTTCCAATTCAGCAAAGATAAGTGTCTGTTTCTTTTTCTGTGGCACACATGCTGTGTGCTTATATTCTGTGCTATTCATTTGTTTTCTCTTGTCCAGCTTAGACTGTGTCAGTGTTTTCTCAGTCTTGTTGGATTCTCTGGAGTTGCAGATATACGCTCCACGTCTTTAGTTAGGGTGGTTTCACACTTGCGTTTTTGTCTGCAGCGTTTTTTGCACAAAAAAATGCATGCGTTTTTTTCCCTATATTTAACATTGAAAACGCATGCTTTTTTTTGGTACGCGTTTGGTCGTGTTTTCAATCGCATGCGTTTTTTTACTGCATGCGTTCATTTTCAAAAATGCAACTTGTAGTATTTTTGAGGGGCGTTTTTCGGACAAATAAAATGCATGCGTTTTCATGCGTTTTTTTGGGGCCAAAAATACATTGGAGTCAATGGAAACGCATGCGTTTTTGTGTGCATGCATTTGTTTGCGTTAAAAACGCATGCGTTTTTATATTAAAAAAACAGAAAACACACTGATATGCCACCCCCCACCATAAAGGTGATAAAGGGATCCTAACCCTAACCCTAAAGGGATCCTAACCCTAAAGGGATCCTAACCCTAACCCTAACGGGATCATAACCTTAACCCTACAGGGATCCTAACCCTAACCCTAAAGGGATCCTAACCCTAACCCTACCCCTAACAATACCCCTAACCCTAAAGGGATCCTAACCCTACCCCTAACCCTAAAGGGATCCTAACCCTACCCCTAACCCTACCCCTAACCCTAAAGAGATCCTAACCCTAACCCTAAAGAGATTAGGGTTAGGGGTAGGGTTAGGGTTAGGGGTAAGGTTAGGGTTAGGGTTAGGATCCCTTTATGGTTAGGGGTAGGGTTAGGGGTAGGATCCCTTTAGGGTTAGGGTTAGGATCCCTTTAGGGTTAGGGGTACGGGTAGGGTTAGGATCCCTACCCCTACCCCTAACATTAACCCTAGCTATTTATGTTTATAGTGTTTTTTTTAACTTTATTTAGATGATTGTCAGCTGTCACACATTTCTCAGCATGCGTTTAAAAAACGCAAACGCATGGAAAAACGCATGTAAACGCGTCAAAACGCCGCGTTTTTTACACCACATGCAAAAACGCATGCGTCTAAAAAAACGCAGCGTTTGCATGCGTTTACATGCGTTTTTTCACCATGCGTTTTTTTTTTCAAACGCATGCGTTTTAAAACGCAAGTGTGAAACCAGCCTTAGATGGTGGAGTTTTTGTATTTTCTGCTGTGGATATTTTTGGAAGGATTTTAATACTGACCGCTTGGTATCCTGTCCTATCCTTTCCTATTTTAGCTAGTGTGGCCTCTTTTGCTAAATCCTGTTTCCTGCCTGCGTGTGTCTTTTCCTCTACTACTCACAGTCATTATTTGTGGGGGGCAGCCTATCCTATGGGGTTCTGCTCTGAGGCAAGGTAGAATTCCTATTTCCATCTATAGGGGTATTTAGTCCTCCGGCTGTGTCGAGGTGTCTAGGATTTGTTAGGCACACCCCACGGCTACTTCTAGTTGCGGTGTTAAGATCAGGGTTTGCGGTCAGTATAGTTACCACCTACTCCAGTGAAAGTTTTCATGCTGCTCCAAGGTCACCAGATCATAACACATGACCCACTGGGAAAGCCCCTGAGATGCCAAAACAGCAGAACCCCCCATAAGTGACCCCATTTTACGAATTACACCTCTCATTGAATTCATCTAGCGGTGCAGTGATTATATTGACACCATGAGTGTGTCACAGAATTTTATACCATTGGGCAACCATGCAGAGAAACTCGGGAGGAACGGAGCGCTATTTGCCTATTCAAGTGAATGGTTCTGTGCACAGACCATATGTCTGTCCGTGGGCAAAACACGCTGACATGTCCATTTTTTAATGTCAGTACGGGCCACAAAGCATCCAGCACACGTGCATACACATAACACACATGAATGTCATCCATGTGACATGCATCGACGCCAGGGAAGAAGCGTTAGAGTAAGTGCTGTTCCCCGGTGCCGGGTGCTGAACATGGCTCTCATCATTCTCCCCTGCTCTGCCGATGATTGACACAAGCAGGAGAGAATAGAGAATGATGAGAGTCATGTTCAGCACCCGGCGCCGGGGAACAGCGCTTACTGTAACGCTTCTTACCTGGTGCCCGTCCTTGTGGTACTGATGCGGCACACGTGTGCCGCAAGTGTTACACAAACAGACACTGACATCTCTGGTACCGGAAATATCAGGACGTGTGAAAGAGGCGTTATAGCGGGTTTTTATGTTTGGCAGCTGTCACACACTAAAATACGCTTTTTATTGCAAAAAATAATTTGTGCATCACCGTATTTTGAGAGCTATAATTTTTCCATACTTTGGCCCACAGAGTCATGTCAGGTCTTGTTTTTTTGCGGGACGAGTTGATGTTTTTATTAGTACCATTTTCGGGGACATGACATTTTTTGATCGCTTTTTATTCCTATTTTTGGGAGGCAGAATGAACAGAAACTAGCAATTCATGAATTTCTTTTGGGGGGGCGTTTATACATTCCGCGTGGGGTAAAATTGATGCAGCAGTTTTATTATTTGGGTCAGTACGATCAGAGCGATATCTCATTAATATAATTTTTTATGTATTGGTGCTTTTATACAATAAAAACTATTTTATAGAAAAAATAATTATTTTTGCACCGCTTTATTCTGAGAGATATAACTTTTTACTTTTTTTTTGCTGATGACGCTGTATGACGGTTCGTTTTTTTGTGGGACAAGATGGCGTTTTCAGCGGTACCATGTTTATTTATATTCGTCTTTTTAACCCCTTAAGCCCCGAGGGTGGTTTGCACGTTAATGACCGGGCCAATTTTTACAATTCTGACCACTGTCCCCTTATGAGGTTATAACTCTGGAACGCTTTAACGGTTCCCGGTGATTCTGACATTGTTTTCTCATGACATATTGTACTTCATGGTAGTGGTAAAATTTATTTGATATAACTTGCGTTTATTTGTGAAAAAAACGGAAATTTGGCAAAAATTTAGAAAATTTCGCAATTTTCCAACTTTAAATTTTTATGCCCTTAAATCACAGAGATATGTCACGCAAAATACTTAATAAGTAACATTTCCCACATGTCTACTTTACATCAGCACAATTTTGGAACCAAAATTTTTTTTTGTTAGGGAGTTATAAGGGTTAAAAGTTGACCAGCAATTTCTCATTTTTACAACACCATTTTTTTTTAGGGACCACATCTCATTTGAAGTCATTTTGAGGGGTTTATATGATAGAAAATAGCCAAGTGTGACACCATTCTAAAAACTGCACCCCTCAAGGTGCTCAAAACCACATTCAAGAAGTTTATTAACCCTTCAGGGGTTTCACAGGAATTTTTGGAATGTTTAAATAAAAATGAATATTTAACTTTTTTTCACACAAAATTTATTTCAGCTCCAATTTGTTTCATTTTACCAAGGGTAACAGGACAAAATGGATGCCAAACGTTGTTGTACAATCTGACCTGAGTATGTTGATACCCCATATGTGGGGGTAAACCACTGTTTGGGCGCATGGCACAGCTCGGAAGGAAAGGAGCGCCATTTGACTTTTCAATGCAAAATTGACAGGAATTGAGATGGGACGCCATGTTGCGTTTGGAGAGCCCCTCATGTGCCTAAACATTGAAACCCCCAACAAGTGACACCATTTTGGAAAGTAGACACCCTAAGGAACTTATCTAGATGTGTGGTGACCACTTTGACCCACCAATTGCTTCACAGAAGTTTATAATGCAGAGCCGTAAAAATAAAAAATCATATTTTTTCACAAAAATGATCTTTTCGCCCCCAATTTTTTATTTTCCCAAGAGTAAGAAAAGAAATTGGACCTCAAAAATTGTTGTCAATTTGTCCTGAGTACGCTGATACCCCATATATGGGTGTAAACCATTGTTTGGGCGTATGGCAGAGCTCGGAAGGGAAGGAGCGCCATTTTACTTTTCAATGCAAAATTGACTGGAATTGAGATGGGATGCCATGTTGCGTTTGGAGAGCCCCTCATGTGCCTAAACATTGAAATTCCCACAAGTGACACCATTTTGGAAAGTAGACCCCTTAAGGAACTTATCTAGATGTGTGGTGAGCACTTTGACCCAACAAGTGCTTCACAGAAGTTTATAATGCAGAGCCATAAAAATAAAAAATCATATTTTTTCACAAAAATGATCTTTTCACCCCCAATTTTTTGTTTTCCCAAGGGTAAGAGAAGAAATTAGACCACAAAAGTTGTTGTGCAATTTGTCCTGAGTGCGACGATACCCCATATGTAGGGGTAAACCACTGTTTGGGCGCATGGCAGAGCTTGGAAGGAAAGGAGCGCCATTTGACTTTTCAATGCAAAATTGACTGGAATTGAGATGGGACGCCATGTTGCGTTTGGAGAGCCCCTCATGTGCCTAAACATTGAAACCCCCAACAAGTGACACCATTTTGGAAAGTAGACACCCTAAGGAACTTATCTAGATGTGTGGTGAGCACTTTGACCCAACAAGTTCTTCACAGAAGTTTATAATGCAGAGCCGTAAAAATAAAAAATCATATTTTTTCACAAAAATGATCTTTTCGCCCCCAATTTTTTATTTTCCCAAGGGTAAGAGAAGAAATTAGACCACAAAAGTTGTTGTGCAATTTGTCCTGAGTGCGACGATACCCCATATGTGGGGGTAAACCACTTTTTGGGCGCATAGCAGAGCTCGGAAGGGAAGGAGCGCCATTTGACTTTTCAATGCAAAATTGACTGGAATTAAGATGGGACGCCATGTTGGTTTGGAAAGCCCCTGATGTGCCTAAACATTAAAACCCCCCACAAGTGACACCATTTTGGAAACTAGACCCCCTAAGGAACTTATCTAGATGTGTTTTGAGAGCTTTGAACCCCCAAGTGTTTCACTACAGTTTATAACGCAGAGCCGTGAAAATATATATTTTTTTTTTCGCAAAAATTATTTTTTAGCCCCCAGTTTTGTATTTTCACAAGGGTAACAGAATAAATTGGACCCCAAAAGTTGTTGTCCAATTTGTCCTGAGTACGCTGATACCCAATATGTGGGGGGGAACCACTGTTTGGGTGCATGGCAGAGCTCGGAAGGGAAGGAGCGCCATTTGGAATGCAGATTTAGATGGATTGGTCTGCAGGCGTCACGTTGCATTTGCAGAGCCCCTGATGTACCCAAACAGTACAAACCCCCCACAAGTGACCTCATATTGGAAACTAGACCTCCCAAGGAACTTATCTAGATGTGTTGTGAAAACTTTGAACCCCCAAGTGTTTCACTACAGTTTACAACGCAGAGCCGTGAAAATAAAAAATCCTTTTTTTTTCCCACAAAAATGATTTTTAGCCCCCCAAATTTTTATTTTCCCAAGGATAACAAGAGAACTTGGACCCAAAAAGTTGTTGTCCAATTTGTCTCGAGTACGCTGATACCCCATATGTTGGGGTAAACCCCTGTTTGGGCGCACGGGAGAGCTCGGAAGTGAAGGAGCACTGTTTTACTTTTTCAATGCAGAATTGGCTGGAATTGAGATCGGACGCTATGTCGCGTTTGGAGAGCCCCTGATGTGCCTAAACAGTGGAAACCCCCCAATTATAACTGAAACCCTAATCCAAACGCACCCCTAACCCTAATCCCAACTGTAACCCTAACCACACACCTAAGCCTGACACACCCCTAATTCTAATCCCAACCCTAATCCCAACCGTAAATGTAATCCAAACCCTAACCCTAGCCCTAACCCTAGCCCTAGCCCTAACCCTAATCCTAGCCCTAACCCTAGCCCTAACCCTAATGGGAAAATGGAAATAAATAATTTTTTTTAGCGGATTGCGCTAACGCAATGTCTTTTTAGGTGTCGCGTTTAGTGGTCGCGTTAACGTCCCCGCTCTGGAAGATCGGGGATCGGACCTCGGGCGCGCCGCTGACGCTGCAAGCAGCGTCCGAGGCGCGCCACAAAAGAACGGCACCTTGCTAGCGCGAGCCGAAATGGCACGCTCTAGCGATGCGCTACACCGAAAATCATGGGTGTGCTAACGGACCCGTTGCACGGCGTTAATTGTGACATTTTCGCCGTGCAACGCTGTCCGTTAGCGTTAACCCATTAACGCAATGTGAACCTAGCCTAACTAAGGGGGTGATGAAGGGGGGTTTGATTTACTTTTATAGTGTTTTTTATATCGGATTTTTATGATTGGCAGCCGTCTTGTTTTTTGCGGGACGAGTTGACATTTTTATTGGTAACATTTTCGGACACGTGACAGTTTTTGATCGCTTTTTATTCCGATTTTTTGTGAGGCAGAATGACCAAAAACCAGCTATTCATGAATTTCTTTTGGGGGAGGCATTTATACCGTTCCGTGTTTGGTAAAATTGATGAAGCAGTTTTATTC
Organism: Ranitomeya imitator; assembly: GCF_032444005.1. NCBI lineage: Eukaryota > Metazoa > Chordata > Amphibia > Anura > Dendrobatidae > Ranitomeya > Ranitomeya imitator. The sequence goes on along the minus strand of NW_027193867.1, from coordinate 93,880 downwards.
TTCGGGTCAGTACGATTACAGCGATACCTCATTTATATCATTTTTTTATGTTTTGGTGCTTTTATACGATAAAAGCTATTTTATAGAAAAAATAATTATTTTGGCATCGCTTTATTCTGAGGACTCTAACTTTTTTATTTTTTTGGTTATGATGCTATATGGCGGCTCGTTTTTTGCGGGACAAGATGACGTTTTCAGAGGTACCATTTATATCCGTCTTTTTGATCGCGTGTTATTCCACTTTTTGTTCAGTGTTATGATAATAAAGCGTTGTTTTTTGGCTCGTTTTTTTTTTTTTTTCTTACGGTGTTCACTGAAGGGGTTAACTAGTGGGCCAGTTTTATAGGTTGGGTCGTTACGGACGCGGCGATACTAAAATTATTGTTTTTTGTTTTTTTTTAGATAAAGAAATGTATTTATGGGAATATTTTTTTTTTTTTCTTCTTTATTTAGGAATTTTTTTTTTTTTTTTTACACGTGTGGAAATTTTTTTTTTTTTACTTTTTCACTTTGTCCCAGGGGGGGACATCACAGATCACCGATCTGACAGTGTGCACAGCACTCTGTCAGATCGGTGATCTGACATACAGCCGGGCAGGATTAGAGATGCAGCTGCAGCCTGATCCTGACCCGGAAGTGCTCCCTGCAGGACCCGGATGCAGCCCCATTTTGGATCCGGGGCCTGCAGGGAGAAGACGCTCGGTACACGGTGAGTACATCACCGTGTACCGATCGTCTCAGGGAAGCCCGCAGGGAGCCCCCTCCCTGCGCGATGCTTCCCTGCACCGCCGGCACACCGCGATCATCTTTGATCGCGGTGTGCCGGGGGTTAATGTGCCGGGAGCGGTCCGTGACCGCTCCTGGCACATAGTGCCGGATGTCAGCTGCGATAGGCAGCTGACACCCGGCCGCGATCGCCCGCGCTCCCCCCGTGAGCGCGGCCGATCGCATATGACGTACTATCCCGTCACTGGGAATTAAGTCCCAGGTCACCTTGACGGGATAGTACGTCATATGGGATTAAGGGGTTAATTGCGTGTTATTCCACTTTTTGTTCGGCAGTATGATGATAAAGCATTTTTTTTGCCTTGTTTTTTTTTTTTATGGTTTTCACTAAAGGGGTTAACTACTGGGACAGTTTTACAGGTCGAGTCGTTATGGATGCGGCAGTACTAAATATGTGTACTTTTATTATTTAGATTTTTTTTCACTCAAATATTTTTTTATTGATGGAATGAATATTGATTTTTTATTATAGTTTTTTAGTATTTTTTTGAATATATTTTAATCTTTTTTATTTCATTCTTACTTTTACACTTTGTCCCACTATGGGACAATCATTTTTTGCAGGCTGATCACTTGTATAGAAAACAGATGAAGCAGTATCTGCATGCCACAGAAGCTGTCAGCGCTGCATGTAATTTACACTGACCTGAGAGACTTCCTGACTTGCACTGGGCATGACAGGAAGTCTCTCAGCTCTGGAGACTCGGATGTTGTCATGACGATATCGGGTCTCTATGGCAGCGATCAGGACCCTGTGTCACGCCACGTGGTCTCCGATCCGATCGCAGCATTCCGGGGGTTAAAGTGCTGGACCACTCCTGGCACTTAGTGCTGGGTGTCATCGGTGACAATCACTTGACACCCGGCCGCGATTGATGGCACACCCCCAGTGTGCGCGGCCGATCGGTAATAACGTACTATTCTGTCCATGGGAATTAATGCCCAAGTCACATGGATGGAATAATAAGTCTGATGGCAGAGAGGGGTTAATGAATGACGAGATGCTGCTTTTTTCTGTATGGAGTGAATCAAGTGAATTATGCCAAGTACTGCCCATACAGTGGGGTTGGGAGTCCAGATCAGCACAGGGGCCCACCGGGGGACTCCCCTGCTACCCTATGGGCCAGTCCGAGCCTGATTGTAGATTTTTTCTAATCCCTGTCTACCAGTCAGTCTGATTAGTGTAATTCTATACACTTCGACCTCACATCTTCCTGGTTGGGGTAGGGAACAGATAACAATTGAAATAGGAGTATAGCAAGGTACCTGACTTCTCCACCTTCCAGGGGACAGTGATAGCCTACGGTGCCCTCTAGTCCGAGGGATCAGGTAGGTGCCCACAGTCCCCAGTCACTACATGACACCGCCACTCTTCATACTCTGTCTGCAGCATCAATACCCACACTCTTCATACTGTCTAACGCACCAATCCACCTGCTCCTCATATTGTCTACAGCACCATTCCCCCTACTCCTCATTCTGTGTTCACAGCACCAATCCCCTCTCCTCAAACTGTGTCCACACCACCAATCCCCCGATTGTGACCCCATTTTGGAAACTAGACCCCCCCAAGGAACTTATCTAGATGTGTGGTGAGAACTTTGAATGCCCAAGTGCTTCACAGAAGTTTAGAATCCAGAGTCGTGAAAATAAAAAAATATTTTTTTTTCCACAAAAAAGATTTTGTAGCCCCCAAGTTGTTGTCCAATTTATCCCGAGTACGCTGATGCCCCATATGTGGGGGTAACCCACTGTTTGGGCGCACGGCAGAGCTCAGAAGGGAGGGAGCACTATTTGACTTTTTGAGCGCAAAATTGGCTGTCGTGTTTGGAGACCCCCTGATGTACCTAAACAGTGGAAACCCCCCAATTCTAGCTCCAACCCTAACCCCAACACACCCCTAACCCTAATCCCAACCCGATCCATAATCCTAATCACTAACCCTAACGATAATCACAACCCTTACCCCAAAACAACCCTAATGTCAACCCTAACCATAACCCTAATCAAAACCCTAAATCCAACACACCCCTAATCCTAATCTCAACCCTAACCTCAAACCTAACCCTAATCCCAATACACCCCTAATCACAACCCTAACCTTAACCCTAATCCCAAACCTAACCCTAATCCCAAGCGTAACCCTAATGCCAACCATAACCCTAATACCAACCCTAATCCAAACCCTAACCCTAATCCCAACTCTAACCCTAACTTTAGCCCCAACCCTAGCCCTAACTTTAGCCCCAACCCTAACCCTAGCCCTAAGGCTACTTTCACACTTGCGTCGTTTGGCATCCGTCGCAATCCGTCGTTTTGGACAAAAAACGGACCCTGCAAATGTGCCCGCAGGATGCGTTTTTTGCCCATAGACTTGTATTGCCGACGGATCGTGATGGATGGCCACACGTCGCGTCCGTCGTGCACTGGATCAGTTGTGTTTTGGTGGACCGTCGGCACAAAAAACGTTCAATGTAACGTTTTTTTGTACGTCGCGTCCGCCATTTCTGACCGCGCATGCGTGGCCGTAACTCCGCCCCCTCCTCCCCAGGACATAGATTGGGCAGCGGATGCGTTGAAAAATTACATCCGCTGCCCACATTGTGCACAATTTTCCCAACGTGCGTCGGTATGTCGGGCCGACGCATTGCGACGGCCCCGTACCGACGTAAGTGTGAAAGAAGCCTAACTCTAAATTTAGCCCCAACCCTAACCCTAAATTTAGCCCCAACCCTAACCCTAAATTTAGCCCTTAACCCTAGCCCTAGCCCTAACCCTAGCCCTAACCCTAATTTTAGCCTCAACTGCTCTTCTCCTGCCGGCCGGGAGATGGCGACACTGCGCATGCGCCCACCATTTTCTTTTGCCATGAAGACGCCGGCGGCCAGGAGGAGCAGCAGGAGGACCCAGGGACACCGGTAAGTATGGCAGGGTCCCTGAATCCCCCTATTTCTCTGTCCTCTGATGTGCGATCACATCAGAGGACAGAGAATTACACTTTGCTTTTTTTTTTTTTGCGGTCGCCGGTAAACAGTTAATTACCGGCGATCGCAAAATCGTCCCGATCATGTTCTTTGGGGTCTTGGCTACCCCCGGCAGCCGAGACCCCAAAGATTCTCCCGGTGCCGGCCGGCGGGCGCACTACGCATGCGACCGCCATTTTTTTGCCGGAAAAAGATGGCGGTGCCCATCGGGAGCCACGAGGAGCACCGGGGGAGACAGGTAAGTATTGGGGGGCTACCTGGGACCCCATTTCTCTGTCCTTTGATGTGCGATCACATCGGAGGACAGAGAAATTAAAAAGAAATCGCGTTTTTGGTTTTTTTTGCGATCGCCGGTAAAAGGTTAATTACCGGCGATCGCAAATGCGGGTTCGGTAAAAAAAACCCCGAATCATGTTCTCTGGGGTCTCGGCTACCCCCGGCAGCCGAGACCCCGGAGAAAATCCGACTCTGGGGGGCGCTATTTACTTTTTCCACAGCGCCGTTAATTAACGGCGCTGTGGTTTAAGTACCCTTAGCGGCCGCCGTTAAAAGGCGTATCGGCGGTCGTTAAGGGGTTAAACTGTCCTTTGTGGGTAAGGCCCACCTGATTAAAATGATCTCTTTCCATAAAATACTTTTTCCCTTACAGACTCTGCCGGTTCTATTATCTAAAGCCAATGATAGGTTTTTAAGAAAAGTCTTTCTTCAATTTATTTGGGGCTCTAGAATTATTATTTTTAAGCTGCAACAAACTAAATCCTTAGGTGGCCATAATGTCCCTAATATCCGTCTATACAGTATAGCATCTGTCTTCTGCCACTCCCTGGACTGGATCTACGCCTTCACCCGCTTCACTAATACTCCAATAGATGAGGCGATGTGTAGGCCTTATAGTCTCTGTCACGATTCACACCATGACCGTCACCCCCACGTCACAGATCGGGGTGACTTTAGGCCAACAGACGGCTATCACATGTGCAGGGGGCTTATCTTAGTTATCCCTCCACTCCACAATGTGATGAAAAAAAAACACACAAGGCTATTGACCTCTTAGGTTACAGCAGGGGCTTATTCTAGGTATCCCACTGCTCTTCAATGTACCACGAACTGCAGGGATTTATGTATATCCCGCTTACAGTTCCACTTGCAACTTGCAGCTCTCTGGCGCCCCCCTTACTCTCAGATCAGATTAGGTACTGCACCTAGGGTAATTAGTCGCCAGAAAGGCTGCCTGCTATGTACTGGCTATTGGGTACGCTGCAGCGACGCGATTAACTACTGATATTATAAATTTTCCTCACACCTCCCCCTTTTGGTCTGCGCACTGTATGCCTCCATGCGCACCTCAGTAGGTTCACCCTGGCGGGACAGTCCATCTGCATTTCCATGCTCCCTGCCCGTTTTGTGTTCAACGTTGAAGTCAAACTGCTGAAGGGCAAGGCTCCAGCGTAGCAACCTGCCGTTGGTTCCACACATGGTGTTTAGCCAGCGCAGAGGGTGGTGGTCGGTCACCACGGTGAAGGTGCGACCGTACAAGTAGGGCTGCAAGCGTTGCAGGGCCCAGACTATGGCCAGGCACTCCTTCTTGATGGTGGAGTAGGCCACTTCCCTCGGCAAAAGTTTCCGGCTCAGGTATAACACGGGGCGCTCTTGGTTCTCTGAGTCAACCTGGCTGAGCACAGCACCAAGGCCAAACTCGCTGGCGTCGGTCTGCACCAAGAACGGTCGACTGCTTTCAACACAGGGGCGTTGCACAATGCTGTTTTCAACGCCTGGAAGGCCCCTCACAGCCATCGGTCCAGTTGACGATGTGTGGTAGCTTCTTCCTGGTGAGATCCGTCAAGGGTTTTGCCAGGCTACTATAGTGCTGTACGAAGCGCCTATAGTACCCTGCAGTGCCCAGGAAGGACATCACCTGTTTCTTGGTCCTGGGGGTGGGCCAGTTCACGATTGCGCCCACTTTCTCAGGCTCTGGCTTTAGGGTGCCTCCGCCTACCCGGTGCCCCAGGTAGTGGACCTCCCTCATGCCCATCTGGCACTTTCCCGGCTTGATAGTCAGTCCTGCTTGGTGAATTCGCCTGAGCACCTCCTCGAGATGCTGCTGGTGTTCCTCCCAGGAGGGACTGAAGATGGCAATGTCATCCAAGTACGCCACCGCGTACTTCTCCAGTCCCTGAAGCAGGAGGTTGACCATCCGCTGGAAAGTGGCAGGGGCATTTTTCGTGCCAAAGAGCATGACCGTGGGCTCGTACAGTCCAAAGGGTGTGATAAAGGTGGACTTCTCCTGCGCCTCGGGGCTCAGGGGAATCTGCCAGTATCCTCGACTCAGATCCATTATTGTCAGGTATTTTGCGCCAGCTAAACTCTCAAGCAGCTCTTCAATGCACGGCATTGCGTGCGCGTCAGAGGCTGTGATGGTGTTGAGCCCCCTGTAGTCCACGCAGAATTGGGTGGTCCGGTCTTTCTTTGGCACGAGAACTACAGGTGAGGCCCACGCGCTCTTTGACCGTCGAATCACCCTCAGCTGTAACATCTCATCGATCTCCTGGCGCATAATCTGCTGCACCTGGTCAGAGATTCGATAGGGTGTTCGCCGTAGTGGGGCGTGATTCCCGGTGTCCACCTCGTGGACTGCTAACTCAGTCCTCCCAGGTCGGTTGGAGAACACGACCCGGAAGGGTTCCAGTGTGGTTTGCAACTGCAACCGCTGGGGTTCAGTTAACGAGGCGCATACCTCCACATTCTCGATGGACCCACCGGCCTTGACTTGGGCCAGCATGTCCAGGAGGGTGTCTTCCTCCCTGTCCTCGGGTAAGCTGCAGACCGGTAGGACGAAAGGTTCACGTTCATGATGAGCCTTCATCAGGTTGACGTGACAGGCCTTTCGCCTACCCCGAGCGTGGTCAAGCGTGACCACGTAGGTGACCGGGTTGAGCTGTTGGTGGACAACGTACGGGCCCTCCCAGGCTGCCTGAAGCTTATCCTTTGGTACGGGGACCAGCACCCACACCTTTTGACCCATGTGGTAGGTCCGCTCCCGGGCGTTCTGGTCGTACCAGTGCTTCTGGTCAGCCTGAACCTGCGTCATGTTGTCATACACCAACTGCGTCAAGGTCTGCATCTTGTCACGGAAGCGCATGACATACTCCACCATGGACACTTCAGAAGGGTTCGGCTCCTCTTCCCAGGATTCTCTTACCATCCCAAGGGGTCCCCGGACTCGCCTGCCGTACAGGAGCTCGAAGGGGTAGAACCCCGTCGAGGCCTGCGGAACCTCTCGGTAAGCAAATAGCAGGTGTGGGAGGTACCGCTCCCAGTCGCGCCCTTGGGTCTCAAACAGCATGTGTAGCATCTGTTTGAGGGTACCATTAAAGTGTTCACACAAGCCATTGGTCCGAGGTTTCCTTGTAGTTCTGTTGCCTGTTCGCCAGCTTCCGGTCCCAGGGTGTGACGTGACGTCATGGAAGGTCCTTGTCGCATACCATCTTTAGCACCGGAGGAGCGAGGACCGGGAAAGGCGCCGGAGGGTGAGTATATGATGATTTTTATTATTTTTAAATTATTTTTAACATTAGATGTTTTTACTATTGATGCTGCATAGGCAGCATCAATAGTAAAAACTTGGTCACACAGGGTTAATAACGGCGGTAACGGAGTGAGTTACCCACGGCATAGCGCGGTCCGTTACCACTGGCATTAACCCTGTGTGAGCGGTGACTGTGGGGAGTATGGAGCGGGTGCTGAGAGCAGGGGAGTGGGGGAGGGACTAATCGGATTGTGGCCGTCGCTGATTGGTCGCGGCAGCCATGACAGGCAGCTGGCGAGACCAATCAGCGACTTGGATTTCATGACAGACAGAGGCCGCGACCATTGAATATCCGTGACAGACAGACGGAAGTGACCCTTAGACAATTATATAGTAGATGTTCTGGTTATTAGGTAATAAATGTAATAAAAAGGTGTTAATAATGAATAGAGATGTAGTGCAATATGTTGTTATCCATTTTGCTTGGTCCTGTTATTTATTCACTAGCTATTGAACCCGTTCTACGCCCGGGTAGCGAGCTTTTATATTGGTATATGGTCTCCATCCTGGTATGTGCTGCTCCATCCTGCGTCCCCATCCTGTCATGTGCTGCTCCATCCTGCATCCCCATCCTGTCATGTGCTGCTCCATCCTGCGCCCCCATTCTGACATGTGCTGCTCCATCCTGCGCCCCCATTCTGTCATGTGCTGCTCCCATCCTGCGCCCCCATTCTGACATGTGCTGCTCCCATCCTGCGCCCCCATTCTGACATGTGCTGCCTCCATCCTGCGCTTCCATTCTGACATGTGCTGCACCCATCCTGCGCCTCCATTCTGACATGTGCTGCACCCATCCTGCACCTCCATTCTGACATGTGCTGCTCCCATCCTGCGCCTCCATTCTGTCATTTGCTGCTCCCATCCTGCGCCCCCATCCTGTCATGTGCTGCTCCCATCCTGCGCCCCCGTTCTGTCATGTGCTGCTCCAATTCTGCTCCCCCGTTCTGTCATGTGCTGCTCCCATCCTGCGCCCCCGTTCTGTCAAGTGCTGTTCCCATCCTGCACCCCCGTTCTGTCATGTGCTGCTTCCATCCTGCACCCCCGTTCTGTGATGTGCTGCTCCCATCCTGCTCCCCCGTTCTGTCATGTGCTGCTCCCATCCTGCGCCACCGTTCTTTAATTTGCTGCTCCCATCCATATGCCCCATACGCTGCTCCATAAAGGTTTATGGCCCCCATAAGATGCTCCATAGTATATGCCCCATTCACTGCTCCATAAAGGTTTATGGCCCCCATAAGATGCTCCATATTATATGCCCCATACACTGCTCCATAAAGGTTTATGGCCCCCATAAGATGCTCCATAGTATATGCCCCGTACACTGCTCCATAAAGGTTTATGGCCCCCATAAGATGCTCCATAGTATATGCCCCCGTACACTGCTCCATTATGGTTGATGGCCCCATAAGATGCTCCATAGTATGTGCCCCGTGTCAGGTGGCATAAGTAACAAATAGCTGTGGCATGAAGTGCCACAGCCTCATGCCCCAGCAATTTGTTACTTGCGCCACCTGATTCCTTTCCTCCGCGATTTTCTTGGTCCTCCTGCTGGCAGAATCGGCGCCTGCGCAGTCCGCGCTTTCCGGCGCCATTTTCTTGACACACTGCGCCTGCGCAGTCCGAGAAAATGGCGCCGGAAATCGCGGACTGCGCAGGCGCCGATTCCGGCAGCAGGACCAAGAAAATGACGTCGGAAAGGAATCAGGTGGCGTAAGTAACAAATTGCTGTGGCATGAAGTGCCACAGCTTCATGCCACAGCAATTTGTTACTTACGCCATTCCTTTCCGCCGCAATTTTCTTCGTCCTCCTGCTGGCGGAATGGGCGCCTGCGCACTCTGTGTTTTCCGGCGCCATTTTTTTGAAGACACACTGCGCCTGCGCAGTCCGCGCTTTCTGGTGCCATTTTCTTGAAGACACACTGCAGTGTGTCTTCAAGAAAATGGCGCCGGAAAGCGCGGACTGCGCAGGCGCCGATTCCGCCAGCAGGAGGACGAAGAAAATCGCGGCGGAAAGGAAAGGCGTAAGTAACAAATTGCTGTGGCATGAAGTGCCACAGCATAATCAGGACGCAAATATGTGCACGGTGTCCCACTGCTCCCGGCAGTCCGCGCCTTCCGGCGCCATTTTTTTTTCCTGACACTCTATAATGTAACGCTAGGAGCGTCGCGCCTGCGCAGTCTATAAAGGCTTCGGACAGAATGACGCTCCCAGAGTTATAGATTGTATGTTTTGGTAGTGCTGTCAGAAAATCTCAGCAGGCGGTGTGTGAGCAAAGTTGTTGTTTTTTTTTAATACCAATTCTATCCACAGTTTAGAGGGCGATGATGGAGCCAGTCTAACGATCTAGTTAGGACGACTATGTCAGGGTATAAGGCCATAGACTAAAGCCTCACAGTAAACGATCCCTGAATATCGGGCACATCCATAGCCTTATTACTGCCCCCTGAAACAAGACCACAGTCTAGGGAGAGTCATTAAGAAAAATGAGGAAACACGAACTAAAAACATTTAACTGATCAATATCATAAAACATAAAAGTAAAACTGTGATGTATTTTATATACTAATAATACAATGATGTCGCTATTCCATCGTGTTTCACCATTCAGAGGTTCCAGGTTCAATGTCAGACACTGAGTGTTGGATACAAAAGGTAATAAGTGTTTGTAGAATAAGGTCCGGCCACCGGCCACTATCTGTATAAAGACTGAATTTTATCAGTTAACAGAATACATAGTTACGTTTGATAAATGTGAAAAAAATGTAAGTAAACCTAGAAGTATTTTTATTTATTTTTTATTGTAATTAATAATAATCTTTATTTTTAGATAGTGCTAAATTCCCTATCAGTATGTCTTTGGAATGTGGGAGGAAACCGGAGAACCCGGAGGAAACCCACGCAAACACGGAGAGAACATACAGACTCTTTGCAGATGTTGTCCAAGGTGGGATTTGAACCCAGCGCTGCAAGGCTGCTGTGCTAACCACTGAGCCACCGTGCTGCCCATATAACTAATAATAGGATGGAAGGATAAGGGAGGGGTAAAACTAGGAACAGAACCAGTAGACACAATCATAGTCAGGGAGTCAGCCGGGGTCAGATGCCAGGTGATCAGTAGAAGAATGTGAAGGTCCTTCTATACAGGTAATTAATAATAGGATAGAAGGACAATTTTTTTTTTTTTTATTAATTAATAATGACGGTCCTTCTACACAGGTAATTAATAATAGGATAGAAGGACAATTTTTTTTTTTTTTATTAATTAATAATGACGGTCCTTCTATACAGGTAATTAATAATAGGATAGAAGGACAATTTTATTTTGTAATTAATAATAGGATAGAAGGATAAAGGACAGAATCAGTAGACACAATCATAGTCAGGGAGTCAGCCGGGGTCAGATGCCAGGTGATCACTAAAAGAATTGTAATTAATAATGAAGGTCCTTCTATACAGATAATTAATCATAGGATAGAAGGACAATTTTTTTTTTTGTAATTAATAATGACGGTCCTTCTACACAGGTAATTAATAATAGGATAGAAGGACAATTTTTTTTTTGTAATTAATAATGACGGTCCTTCTACACAGGTAATTAATCATAGGATAGAAGGACAATTTTTTTTTTGTAATTAATAATAGGATAGAAGGATAAAGGACAGAATCAGTAGACACAATCATAGTCAGGGAGTCAGCCGGGGTCAGATGCCAGGTGATCAGTAGAAGAATGTGAAGGTCCTTCTATACAGGTAATTAATAATAGGATAGAAGGACAATTTTTTTTTTGTAATTAATAATAGGATAGAAGGATAAAGGACAGAATCAGTAGACACAATCATAGTCAGGGAGTCAGCCGGGGTCAGATGCCAGGTGATCAGTAAAAGAATGTGAAGGTCCTTCTATACAGGTAATTAATAATAGGATAGAAGGACAATTTTTTTTTTGTAATTAATAATAGGATAGAAGGATAAAGGACAGAATCAGTAGAGACAATCATAGTCAGGGAGTCAGCCGGGGTCAGATGCCAGGTGATCAGTAAAAGAATGTGAAGGTCCTTCTATACAGGTAATTAATAATAGGATAGAAGGACAATTTTTTTTTTGTAATTAATAATAGGATAGAAGGATAAAGGACAGAATCAGTAGACACAATCATAGTCAGGGAGTCAGCCGGGGTCAGATGCCAGGTGATCAGTAGAAGCAGTGATGGTGGATCTGCTGGACTTCTTGTCTTTCAGATGGTTTTAGGGCAACAGGCGCAACAAGCAAATGCTCGAGCAGCCCTGGATAATCCGCGCCGGCAGGATGATAAGATCCGGCGGAAGACGGAACCTGTGAGAACAGAAGTAAATATAATGTAAGTGATGGGACTCCATATGGCACCATACTACTGTGCGGTCACTGTGGCTGCACGGCAGAGGAATATTATCACACAGAGGTCAGGGATCATTGTCAGCCATCATACATGTGAGGTCAGGGATCATTGTCAGCCATCATACATGTGAGGTCAGGGATCATTGTCAGCCATCATACATGTGAGGTCAGGGATCATTGTCAGCCATCATACATGTGAGGTCAGGGATCATTGTCAGCCATCATACATGTGAGGTCAGGGATCATTGTCAGCCATCATACATATGAGGTCAGGGATCATTGTCAGCCATCATACATGTGAGGTCAGGGATCATTGTCAGCCATCATACATGTGAGGTCAGGGATCATTGTCAGCCATCATACATGTGAGGTCAGGGATCATTGTGAGCCATCATACATGTGAGGTCAGGGATCATTGTCAGCAATCATACATGTGAGGTCAGGGATCATTGTCAGCCATCATACATGTGAGGTCAGGGATCATTGTCAGCCATCATACATGTGAGGTCAGGGATCATTGTCAGCAATCATACATGTGAGGTCAGGGATCATTGTCAGCCATCATACATGTGAGATCAGGGATCATTGTCAGCCATCATACATGTGAGGTCAGGGATCATTGTCAGCCATCATACATGTGAGGTCAGGGATCATTGTCAGCCATCATACATGTGAGGTCAGGGATCATTGTGAGCCATCATACATGTGAGGTCAGGGATCATTGTCAGCCATCATACATGTGAGGTCAGGGATCATTGTCAGCCATCATACATGTGAGGTCAGGGATCATTGTCAGCCATCATACATGTGAGGTCAGGGATCATCGTCAGCCATCATACATGTGAGGTCAGGGATCATTATCAGCCATCATACATGTGAGATCAGGGATCATTGTCAGCCATCATACATGTGAGGTCAGGGATCATTGTGAGCCATCATACATGTGAGGTCAGGGATCATTGTGAGCCATCATACATGTGAGGTCAGGGATCATTGTCAGCCATCATACATGTGAGGTCAGGGATCATTGTCAGCCATCATACATGTGAGGTCAGGGATCATTGTCAGCCATCATACATGTGAGGACAGGGATCATTGTCAGCCATCATACATGTGTGGTCAGGGATCATTGTCAGCCATCATACATGTGAGGTCAGGGATCATTGTCAGCCATCATACATGTGAGGTCAGGGATCATTGTCAGCCATCATACATGTGAGGTCAGGGATCATTGTCAGCCACCATACATGTGAGGTCAGGGATCATTATCAGCCATCATACATGTGAGATCAGGGATCATTGTCAGCCATCATACATGTGAGGTCAGGGATCATTGTGAGCCATCATACATGTGAGGTCAGGGATCATTGTGAGCCATCATACATGTGAGGTCAGGGATCATTGTCAGCCATCATACATGTGAGGTCAGGGATCATTGTCAGCCATCATACATGTGAGGTCAGGGATCATTGTCAGCCATCATACATGTGAGGTCAGGGATCATTGTCAGCCATCATACATGTGAGGTCAGGGATCATTGTCAGCCATCATACATGTGAGGTCAGGGATCATTGTCAGCCATCATACATGTGAGGTCAGGGATCATTGTCAGCCATCATACATGTGATAATCCCATCACTGACAGATGACATCTGCTCCACATGAATTATTCTCACTGACATCACACAACATGGAGCTGATTCTCACACTTACCTCGTCTCTTTTTCCCCTTTTTTCCATTTTCTGATGTTTCTTCGTTTTTACTCAGATTTATTGGAGATTTTCTTTCCTCCTGAGCTGGAAATTCTAATCAGAAAGTAAAATAAAAACCTCAGTAATGACGTATCCTAATGGGATCTGCTTTGTCTCCTGTATATAGCAGGATTGTTCTAGTCCTGTCTCCTATAGTCCTGATAATCTGGTATCTACTGTATAATTGTCTAAGGGTCACTTCCGTCTTTCTGTCTGTCTGTAACGGAAATCCCAAGTCGCTGATTGGTTGCGGCAAAACAGCCACGACCAATCAGTTATGGGCACAGTCCGGCGGCAAAATGGCCGTTCCTTACTCCCCGCAGTCAGTGCCCGCAGTCCATACTCCCCCCCCAGTCAGCGCTCACACAGGGTTAATGGCAGCGTTAACGAACCGCGTTATGCCGCGGTGTAATGCACTCCGTTAACGCAGCTATTAACCCTGTGTGACCAACTTTTTACTATTGATGGTGCCTATGCAGCATCAATAGTAAAAGGATCTAATGTTAAAAATAATAAAAAAAATAAAAAATAGTTATATACTCACCGTCCGTCGGCCCCTCGGATCCAGAATAGGCCTTTCCCTCTCCTCGCGACGCTCCGTTGACCGCTCCATGCATTGCGATCTCGCGAGACCGCTACGTCATCATCTCGCGAGACCGCAATGCACTCTTGAGACCGGAGTGTGCGAGGAGCATCGGTAAGCGCTTCGCCTGGATCCGTGGGCCAACGGAAGGTGAGTATATAACTATTTTTTACTTTAATTCTTTTTTTTAACAGGGATATGATGCCCACATTGCTATATACTACGTGGGCTGTGCAATATAGTACGTGGGCTGTGCAATATACTACGTGGGCTGTGCAATATACTATGTGGGCTGTGCTATATACTGCGTGGGCTGTGCAATACACTGCATGGGCTGTGCAATATACTACGTGGGCTGTGCAATATACTATCTGGGCTGTGCAATATACTGTGTGGGCTGTGCAATATACTGCGTGGGCTGTGCAATATACTGCATGGGCTGTGCAATATACTGCGTGGGCTGTGTAATATACTACGTTGGCTGTGCAATGTACTATGTGGCTGTGCAATACACTACGTGGCTGTGCAATACACTACGTGGCTGTGTTATACACTATGTGGCCTGTGTTATACACTACGTGGGCTGTGTTATACACTACGTGGGCTGTGTTATACACTACGTGGGCTGTGTTATACACTACGTGAGCTATGTTATATGCTACATGGGCTATTATAAACTACGTGGCTGTGTTATATGCTATGTGGGCTGTTATACACTCCGTGGGCTGTGTTATATACTACGTGGATGTGCTATATACTCCGTGGGCTGTGCTATATACTCCGTGGGCTGTGCTATATACTCTGTTGCTGTGCTATATACTACGTGGCTGTGCAATATACTACGTGGCTGTGCAATATACTATGTGGCTGTGCAATATACTACGTGGCTGTGCTATTTATTATGTGGGCTATTATATACTACGTGGCTGTGCTACATACTACGTGGCCGGCCGCGAACAATCAGAGACAGGCTGAGTCTGGCCACGAATTGGCGCGGGATTTGAACCACGCTTCGCTAATTGGTCGCGGCCGGCCGAAGACTGTGTATTCAATGTATTATTCTAAAATCTTCATAAATAAACTACATACATATTCTAGAATACTCGATGCGTTAGAATCGGGCTACCATCTAGTTATATCATAATAGGGCAGAATAAGTCCTATATAATGTACATAATCCCATCTGAGGGGCATTAGATGTGTCACTGATCTAGAGCAGTAAGGGCCCTGTTTGCCGCCATGTGGTGCATCACTGATGATATTCTACTATAAGAGATTGTCACCTTATGATGATGGAGGTTACTGGACGCTACAACGTATCTCACAGAATCCATGAAAGAAACTACAAAATTAGGGAACTAGAGGTACAGTATGGGCCCATGGGCAACATAATTGGGATCCATGAAACATGGATAACATAGGAGACCTATTACAGAAAAACCATGTGGATATATTTGAGCCTTGAAGTCAACATTCCCATTGTTGGTGCTGTAGACATGGACATACCTGATAGTGGGGACGAGGATGACAAGATGATAATAGCGTCGTCATCAGATTCTTTCTGCCTGTTTCGAAGAATAAAAACATGTAAGTTGCAAGAAAACACAGTATAAAAGGGGTTGTCTCACAAGAAGAACATGGACTAATGGGCCTAATAAGACATATGACTGCCATAGTGGGGAAGGTCTTCTGCTCAACGCTACCTTCTATAGATTGGAGCGGAATTAAGAATGTCTGGCATGTAATAATACATCTCTCCTACAGTGTAGGCAGCATGAAAAATGCATGACCGGTCACAGGTACGCAGATATGGGCTGTTATCACGAGCGGTTTCTGAAGCCAAATGCACAATGACCTCTAACCTTGGGATGGTGGATTCTACATTTGATACTATGGTAATTATGTCCTATATTTGGTGTTGTGCACATAAATCAGCCTAGACCTCCCAATAATGACCCCATAATCTACTCACATTTCTGAAATATTTGTGCTGGATTCTTGGGTATGATCTGGAGAAGACTTGGGATTCTCATTAATCTTCATCCTGGTAACGGTGGTACAGAGCTACATGCGGAAGCAAGAAGATATTAAATAATTGTATGTCTACCTTCATAGGTCTTTTATATATATTTTGGATGTATTAACACATACTTACTTTAGAAAGCCTTTCAGAAGATGATGTAAAATTTTTGAAAACAAGGCTCTCATTGTCCTCACTTATGCCCTTCTCACCCTCTGAGACCAGATGTTTTTCCATATTAGAATGGTCTGCAAGACATAGGTAATGAAGTGTTATTAGAGGTTGTCAGTATAACACAGTCACCATTTATTAATGGGAACCAATTGTCACAAAATAAGGAAGACGAGGCAAACAGATACTTAGTTTAGATGACGTCTCCTACTTACTGATAAATAGGCTGGTGTCCACATCTGATGCAAGGTGAGGAACGTACACCGGATTTTGACTTAGAAGGGTGTCAAAGTCTAAGTCATTAAGAAATGGATGACCCTTGATCTCAAAAGCTCCTCCTGGATAAAGGAAAACAAAAGTGATGCGGACATTGTCAGAGACAGCTTCATATCTGAACAACGTATCTTAATTTGAACTAATTACACAACTGAGCAGACATGTAGGAAATAGAATGAAAATTTTAGCAAAGAGAACTATAAATGGAGAAGCTGATAGAGAATTAATGTTCCTCATGGACATTAGTGATGTGTCCTCGGTGTAACAAGGGAATATTGATATTATTGTATCTGTTACCTGTCCCAAGTCTATCCACAGGATTTGTTTTCAGCAGCTGAGTGATGAGGTCCTTAGCATCGGGTGGAGGACTGTAATGATGATCCCAAATGATATTTCCTGTTATATAGAAAATTAAAGAACATAAAACCTATTTACAGGACTGTAAGATAAAGCAAAGGAAGTAACTAAACCAAGATAACCAGTAAAAGCAATGATCAGATTATTTTACTTACCAGTGACAACATTTTCATAAAACTCAGATAGGGAAGCCCCATCAAATGGTGCAATTCCCATGAAAAATTCATTTAATATGATGCCCATTGCCCACCAGTCAACAGGTCTTCCATAGGCGTTCTTCAGGATGACCTCAGGGGCTGTGTAATAAGGGCTGCCACACTCCTGGAAACCAACAGAAAAAAGCAATGAGAATCGATGAAACTATTATCATGACAAGCTCTTGACACAAAATCAGAATTACAGAAGAAAAAATATCAGTGGAAAAGCTCTCTAGAAATGAAGAACGTAGGGAAGACAAAATAGAGTTATGAGATTTGTACAGAACAAGCTAAGTTCCTGTAGGTAATGCTGACCTCATGGTCCTGGAACTCTCTGGAGATGTTCTCTGCTGATTGCTTGTAGGTGTTGGTGTTTGGTATCATGACACCAAGTTTTGAATGTCCAAAGTTGGTAATTTTAATATGTCCAGTAGATGTTATCAGGAGGCTGTGAAAGAGAAGATGATTTTAGCTTCATAGACCGTGAGATAATAAAGGATAACTCCCCCCCTTTGTTATACTACAGGTATTCACTTACTTCTGTGGCCTCAGGTCTCTGTGCACCACACCGTGACTATGCAGGTATTCCACACCAAGGACTGCTTCTGCAAAGTACAAGCGGGCCATCGGGACAGAGAAAGGACCCCTGGTTTTTAGAAGGGTCGCACAGTTTTCCCCTATAAAAGAAAGGAAATATGACCGGTGAGGGGTTTATACAGCGGAGCACCATGATGTATGAAGAGAAGTGAGTGGAAACATTGGGGCAGGGGATAATATATAAAGATATAATGTACATAATATTAGTCTGAGGTCATGATGAAATTGTCGTCCAAGTAGCTCATGACATAAAGTGATCTCGTATCTGGTCTACACCTGGAGATACTGACGTTCTCAGTGCGGACATACGGGGAGATCACACACATCAATGACTTTAATAGACAACCTATAGTAAATGCTCTGTGGGAATGTAACATCCACGGGGACAAGTCTTAATGATATGAGAGGTGATAAGATGTCAGCAGACATGAGTTGAATACTACACAATGTTCGTGTCCTACCTCCTACATACTCCATGACCATACACAGGTGATATCTAGTAGGGAAGGAGCAGAGCATGGAGACCACAAAGGGACAATCTGCGAATGTTAGGATGTCCCTCTCGATATATGTCCTTTCCATTTTATTAGAAGTAGTCAGGTTCCTCTTGGCCATTTTCTTCATAACAAAGATGTTTTGTGATTCCTTATGGCGCACTAAGCAGACGGCCCTGGAGAGAAGGAGAATCCATGGTTTATAATGAACCCTTAACAGTCTGGATATAGAAGTCATTACATGATCATTTGTACTAATGATTAATGGCAGCAGTCCGGCCATCACTAGAAATCCACATCTAGAAATCCATGAAATAACACTACATAGATGATGGGAGGTCGCACCGCGCCCCGTCTGCCCTCACCAGGTCACATTATAGATGAGAGAATCTGCTGACATTCATCTTGGGCAGATTCGCTATAACCGACCAGTAGATACAAGTCAGTAACAATAATAATTAGTCAAAATGTAAATTGCTCCAATTGTTGTAAGAAGATGGTTTTTAGTCTTTCTCCACAGCCCAAGGCAGAATAAATAATGGAGGGACGAGAAGACGTTAAAAAGTAATTAAACACATTACACCCACTTGTCTTGGTCCTTCCCCGGTCCATCACTGCAGTCCGCCATCCTCTGTCTTTGGTTGTTCTCCCTTCTGCTGCTGAGGCCAGTGATTGGACTGACATGGTCATGGTGGAGGGTGGAGATGTCATCGGCGTCAGTATCGCGTCACCCCTCACGTGACCGTGTGCAGCCAATCACTATTACCAGCTTCATAATGGGGCCCCGAAAGATCAGGAGGAAGCATAAGAACAGAGGAGGTCTAGGACCGGTGGGTGTCATGTATTCTATGATATCATCCCTTTCCTTACAGACAGATGTGTTACAGATCAGTTCGCTCTGCTGTATATAATGGAGCTGAATAGTGACATTGAGATGTGGACAGTGATGTGGACTCAGATCTTCTCCCTATGATAACACTGAATGGCAGAGCACAGAGGCCGAAGCATTGTCATAGGGAACCCTGAGAAATGGGGATTATGTTAATAGAAATCTCACCCAAAAGCACCGCTGCTGATCAGTTTGATAGTTTCATAGTCGCTTATACGCGGCTCTCCTGCCGGGATCAATGATTTAATCAAGTCCTAGAAAAGAATAAGAAATAATACTAAGATATAGAAGCTGAATACAATAATACTAAAGCAGAAACCATAATAGTATAGATAATGAAATCAGCGCCATGACCCAGTGAGTATAATGCGCCCAATATTTCAAGGACACTCCACAAATACTAACCAAAACAACAACGAAAAAAGGGCGAGTGATAGTCCTGAAGACAATTGTAACAATGTTTATTGAAAATTCATATAAAATAACAAATATAATAAAAAATCTTACATGTAAGGACAAGATGGAATGAGAAGCCAAATGAGAACAGAAATAACGACCCTCCATAATGCTAGTGAAGTGGATATGTGGAGTGAATCCTGGAGCTAGTGTGAGTATAAATCAAGTACATATCAAACAATGACGTCTACCCCATCAGTCCAGGATGTTCCCCATAGTATCCCACTAGGATGGGCGCTCAGCCAGCCCCAACGCGCGTTTTGAATGGGCTTCCTCGGGAGCTGTGGACTTGATTTTGCTGGGGTGGTTTAGTGTTCCACTACAAGTATGGGATAAGGTTTCACCTTCATAACCCTAAAATTATATCATTTGTATTCCATCCTCCCCAGAAAACCATGTCCTAAGATGTGCACTAGCACCAGCACTTTATGGTGCATGTCCTAAGATCTGCGCTAGCACCAGCACTTTATGGTGCATGTCCTAAGATTTGCACTAGCACCAGCACTTTATGGTGCATGTCCTAAGATCTGCACTAGCACCAGCACTTTATGGTGCATGTCCTAAGATCTGCACTAGCACCAGCACTTTATGGTGCTTGTCCTTAGATCTGCACCAGCACTTTATGGGGACATTTCTTTCCACTAATCTCCTCACACTGGCTCCATGATTCACTCCCCATATCCACTTCACCAGTATTATGGAGGGTCGTTTTTTTTCTGTTCTCATTTGTCTTCTTATTCAATCTTGTCCTTACATGTAAGATTTTTTATTATATACTTGTTATTTTAGATGTATTTTCAATAAAAATAGTTACAATTGTCTTCAGGACTATCACTCGCCCTTTTTTCGTTGTTGTCTTGGTAAGATACAGTAGATGCTGGAAAACATCTCAGGATGTAATAACTTTTCCTCCTTTATTATGTCCCAGCTAATTTACACTGATCCGATGTAGGGGACGATACGAGCCGACGCTCTGCAGACACGGATGAAATATAAAGCGGATCCTCTATATATCGATATAATTGTAAAGTGCTGGATAAAACGCGAGATCACACAGGGTAGAACTTGCAGAGAATCTGTCAGTAGGTCTGTGCTATGTAATCTGGGAGCAGTTATGATATAGGGGAAGAGACCATGATTCCAGCGATATGTTACTTACTAGACTTTCTGCTGTTGCTTTAATAAAATCAGTGTTTTATCAGCAGGAGATTATCACTAGGACTATGTGTCTCATGCCATGTTGTCCTAGTACTCTGTAAACCCACCACCACGGTATAGCAGATTTCTGCCTATGCACAGTGTATACAGAAAAGCTGCCAATCAATGGTGTGGGCAGTGTTCTACAAGGTTCAGCATTCAGAGCTCTGCTAGATCTGCAGCAGAGAAGACAGGGATATTATCACATCTGCTGACCCAAGTAAATTAAGTGATATATCGCTGGAATCAGGGTCTCTGCCCCTACATTATGCTACAGCATAAACCTGGTGACAGATTCCATTTAATATAAATGCCATTCTCTAAGACCACAGTGTCCTCTACACTTAGAAAAGAGCCGTCCCATGGTTATATGGGGATAATACTGGACGGGTCACTCACACCCCATGATCTGGTGATACACAGACACCCCCATATCTCTATGATACTTACAACGGCGGATTCTTGGATCTCCGGGATCTTACAGATTCCACTGTCGGGATTCGCCAGCGCTGATGGTACTAAAATAATGATAAAGTGATGAGAAAATAAAATGTATTAGTCGATATCAGTCCTACATACATAATACCGTAATATAAGGGAGAAATGACAAGACGTCTGAAAATGGGAATAATACTCGTTATATGGGGACTCTACATATGAGAACGTACAGCGCACCCACAGATAAAGGTAATGTAAGTGGTGGCGGACCCCCAATCACCACATGAATGAGGAGCCCCCACCCTCACTGCACATGTGAGTGATGGGAAGAGAGCTGAAGCATAGCAGCCATATGCAAATTATCCTGGAAGTGCACTGGGGGCGTGTCACTGCACTCGGACTCCTTCATCCCCGCCCCCAGTGCACTTCCATCCTGATTTGCAAATGGCTTCTATGTTACATTTCTCCTGACTGGCACATTGGATTTCAGCAAAGAAAAACTTTTTAATAAAGGGGAACGTCCTCCGCCGTCATCCCACCACTCCTATATGTATCATGTGCTGACAGGTCCCCATTACATGGAGTAGAGAGTAAATCCACCATTATTCCCTGCTGTGTAATATCTGGATATAATGGGGGAACATCCTCTGCCATCATCCCACCACTCCTATATGTATCATGTGCTGACAGGTCCCCATTACATGGAGTAGAGAGTAAATCCGCCATTATCCCCTCCTGTGTAATATCTGGATATAATGGGGGGAACATCCTCTGCCATCATCCCACCACTCCTATATGTATCATGTGCTGACAGGTCCCCATTACATGGAGTAGAGAGTAAATCCGCCATTATCCCCTCCTGTGTAATATCTGGATATAATGGGGGGAACGTCCTCTGCCGTCATCCCACCTCTCCTATATGTATCATGTGCTGACAGGTCCCATTACATGGAGTAGAGAGTAAATCCGCCATTATTCCCTGCTGTGTAATATCTGGATATAATGGGGGGAACGTCCTACGCCGTCATCCCACCACTCCTATATGTATCATGTGCTGACAGGTCCCCATTACATGGAGTAGAGAGTAAATCCGCCATTATTCCCTGCTGTGTAATATCTGGATATAATGGGGGGAACGTCCTACGCCGTCATCCCACCACTCCTATATGTATAATGTGCTGACAGGTCCCCATTACATGGAGTAGAGAGTAAATCCACCATTATTCCCTGCTGTGTAATGTCTGGATATAATGGGGGGAACGTCCTCCGCCGTCATCCCACCACTCCTATATGTATCATGTGCTGACAGGTCCCCATTACATGGAGTAGAGAGTAAATCCACCATTATTCCCTGCTGTGTAATATCTGGATATAATGGGGGAACATCCTCTGCCATCATCCCACCACTCCTATATGTATCATGTGCTGACAGGTCCCCATTACATGGAGTAGAGAGTAAATCCGCCATTATCCCCTCCTGTGTAATATCTGGATATAATGGGGGGAACATCCTCTGCCATCATCCCACCACTCCTATATGTATCATGTGCTGACAGGTCCCCATTACATGGAGTAGAGAGTAAATCCGCCATTATCCCCTCCTGTGTAATATCTGGATATAATGGGGGGAACGTCCTCCGCCGTCATCCCACCTCTCCTATATGTATCATGTGCTGACAGGTCCCATTACATGGAGTAGAGAGTAAATCCGCCATTATTCCCTGCTGTGTAATATCTGGATATAATGGGGGGAACGTCCTCCGCCGTCATCCCACCTCTCCTATATGTATCATGTGCTGACAGGTCCCCATTACATGGAGTAGAGAGTAAATCCGCCATTATTCCCAGCTGTGTAATATCTGGATATAATGGGGGGAACGTCCTCTGCCATCATCCCACCACTCCTATATGTATCATGTGCTGTCAGGTCCCATTACATGGAGTAGAGAGTAAATCCGCCATTATTCCCTGCTGTGTAATATCTGGATATAATGGGGGGAACGTCCTCCGCCGTCATCCCACCACTCCTATATGTATCATGTGCTGACAGGTCCCATTCCATGGAGTAGAGAGTAAATCCGCCATTATTCCATGCTGTGTAATATCTGGATATAATGTGGGGAACGTCCTCCGCCGTCATACCACCACTCCTATATGTATCATGTGCTGTCAGGTCCCCATTACATGGAGTAGAGAGTAAATCCGCCATT
Organism: Ranitomeya imitator; assembly: GCF_032444005.1. Lineage (NCBI taxonomy): Eukaryota > Metazoa > Chordata > Amphibia > Anura > Dendrobatidae > Ranitomeya > Ranitomeya imitator. The sequence continues at coordinate 70,513 of NW_027193867.1, read as the reverse complement.
ATTCCCTGCTGTGTAATATCTGGATATAATGGGGGGAACGTCCTCCGCCGTCATCCCACCACTCCTATATGTATCATGTGCTGACAGGTCCCCATTACATGGAGTAGAGAGTAAATCCGCCATTATTCCCTGCTGTGTAATATTTAGATATAATGGGGGGAACGTCCTCCGCCGTCAACCCTCCACTCCTATATGTATCATGTGCTGACAGGTCCCCATTACATGGAGTAGAGAGTAAATCCGCCATTATTCCCTGCTGTGTAATATCTGGATATAATGGGGGGAACGTCCTCTGCCGTCATCCCACCACTCCTATATGTATCATGTGCTGACAGGTCCCCATTACATGGAGTAGAGAGTAAATCCGCCATTATTCCCTGCTGTGTAATATCTGGATATAATGGGGGGAACATCCTCCGCCGTCATCCCTCCACTTCGATATGTATCATGTGCTGACAGGTCCCCATTACATGGAGTAGAGAGTAAATCTGCCATTATTCCCTGCTGTGTAATATCTGGATATAATGGGGGGAACGTCCTCCGCCGTCATCCCACCACTCCTATATGTATCATGTGCTGACAGGTCCCATTACATGGAGTAGAGAGTAAATCTGCCATTATCCCCTCCTGTGTAATATCTGGATATAATGGGGGGGAACGTCCTGTGCCGTCATCCCACCACTCCTATATGTATCATGTGCTGACAGGTCCCATTACATGGAGTAGAGAGTAAATCCGCCATTATTCCCAGCTGTGTAATATCTGGATATAATGGGGGGAACGTCCTCCGCCGTCATCCCTCCACTCCTATATGTATCATGTGCTGACAGGTTCCATTACATGGAGTAGAGAGTAAATCTGCCATTATCCCCTCCTGTGTAATATCTGGATATAATGGGGGGGGAACGTCCTGTGCCGTCATCCCACCACTCCTATATGTATCATGTGCTGACAGGTCCCATTCTATGGAGTAGAGAGTAAATCCGCCATTATCCCCTCCTGTGTAATATCTGGATATAATGGGGGGAACGTCCTACACCGTCATCCCACCACTCCTATATGTATCATGTGCTAACAGGTCCCCATTACATGGAGTAGAGAGTAAATCCGCCATTATTCCCTGCTGTGTAATATCTGGATATAATGGGGGGAACGTCCTCCGCCGTCATCCCACCACTCCTATATGTATCATGTGCTGACAGGTCCCATTACATGGAGTAGAGAGTAAATCTGCCATTATCCCCTCCTGTGTAATATCTGGATATAATGGGGGGGAACGTCCTGTGCCGTCATCCCACCACTCCTATATGTATCATGTGCTGACAAGTCCCATTACATGGAGTAGAGAGTAAATCCGCCATTATTCCCAGCTGTGTAATATCTGGATATAATGGGGGGAACGTCCTCCGCCGTCATCCCTCCACTCCTATATGTATCATGTGCTGACAGGTCCCATTACATGGAGTAGAGAGTAAATCTGCCATTATCCCCTCCTGTGTAATATCTGGATATAATGGGGGGAACGTCCTGTGCCGTCATCCCACCACTCCTATATGTATCATGTGCTGACAGGTCCCATTCTATGGAGTAGAGAGTAAATCCGCCATTATCCCCTCCTGTGTAATATCTGGATATAATGGGGGGAACGTCCTACACCGTCATCCCACCACTCCTATATGTATCATGTGCTGTCAGGTCCCATTACATGGAGTAGAGAGTAAATCCGCCATTATTCCCTGCTGTGTAATATCTGGATATAATGGGGGGAACGTCCTCCGCCGTCATCCCACCACTCCTATATGTATCATGTGCTGACAGGTCCCATTCCATGGAGTAGAGAGTAAATCCGCCATTATTCCATGCTGTGTAATATCTGGATATAATGTGGGGAACGTCCTCCGCCGTCATACCACCACTCCTATATGTATCATGTGCTGTCAGGTCCCCATTACATGGAGTAGAGAGTAAATCCGCCATTATTCCCTGCTGTGTAATATCTGGATATAATGGGGGGAACGTCCTCCGCCGTCATCCCACCACTCCTATATGTATCATGTGCTGACAGGTCCCCATTACATGGAGTAGAGAGTAAATCCGCCATTATTCCCTGCTGTGTAATATTTAGATATGATGGGGGGAACGTCCTCCGCCGTCAACCCTCCACTCCTATATGTATCATGTGCTGACAGGTCCCCATTACATGGAGTAGAGAGTAAATCCGCCATTATTCCCTGCTGTGTAATATCTGGATATAATGGGGGGAACGTCCTCTGCCGTCATCCCACCACTCCTATATGTATCATGTGCTGACAGGTCCCCATTACATGGAGTAGAGAGTAAATCCGCCATTATTCCCTGCTGTGTAATATCTGGATATAATGGGGGGAACATCCTCCGCCGTCATCCCTCCACTTCGATATGTATCATGTGCTGACAGGTCCCCATTACATGGAGTAGAGAGTAAATCTGCTATTATTCCCTGCTGTGTAATATCTGGATATAATGGGGGGAACGTCCTCCGCCGTCATCCCACCACTCCTATATGTATCATGTGCTGACAGGTCCCATTACATGGAGTAGAGAGTAAATCTGCCATTATCCCCTCCTGTGTAATATCTGGATATAATGGGGGGGAACGTCCTGTGCCGTCATCCCACCACTCCTATATGTATCATGTGCTGACAGGTCCCATTACATGGAGTAGAGAGTAAATCCGCCATTATCCCCTCCTGTGTAATATCTGGATATAATGGGGGGAACGTCCTACACCGTCATCCCACCACTCCTATATGTATCATGTGCTAACAGGTCCCCATTACATGGAGTAGAGAGTAAATCCGCCATTATTCCCTGCTGTGTAATATCTGGATATAATGGGGGGAACGTCCTCCGCCGTCATCCCACCACTCCTATATGTATCATGTGCTGACAGGTCCCATTACATGGAGTAGAGAGTAAATCTGCCATTATCCCCTCCTGTGTAATATCTGGATATAATGGGGGGGAACGTCCTGTGCCGTCATCCCACCACTCCTATATGTATCATGTGCTGACAGGTCCCATTACATGGAGTAGAGAGTAAATCCGCCATTATTCCCAGCTGTGTAATATCTGGATATAATGGGGGGAACGTCCTCCGCCGTCATCCCTCCACTCCTATATGTATCATGTGCTGACAGGTCCCATTACATGGAGTAGAGAGTAAATCTGCCATTATCCCCTCCTGTGTAATATCTGGATATAATGGGGGGGGGGAACGTCCTGTGCCGTCATCCCACCACTCCTATATGAATCATGTGCTGACAGGTCCTATTCTATGGAGTAGAGAGTAAATCCGCCATTATCCCCTCCTGTGTAATATCTGGATATAATGGGGGGAACGTCCTACACCGTCATCCCACCACTCCTATATGTATCATGTGCTAACAGGTCCCCATTACATGGAGTAGAGAGTAAATCCGCCATTATTCCCTGCTGTGTAATATCTGGATATAATGGGGGGAACGTCCTCCGCCGTCATCCCTCCACTCCTATATGTATCATGTGCTGACAGGTCCCCATTACATGGAGTAGAGAGTAAATCCACCATTATTCCCTGCTGTGTAATACCTGGATATAATGGGGGGAACGTCCTCTGCCGTCATCCCACCACTCCTATATGTATCATGTGCTGACAGGTCCCCATTACATGGAGTAGAGAGTAAATCCGCCATTATTCCCTGCTGTGTAATATCTGGATATAATGGGGGGAACGTCCTCCGCCGTCATCCCTCCATTCCTATATGTATCATGTGCTAACAGGTCCCATTACATGGAGTAGAGAGTAAATCCGCCATTATTCCCTGCTGTGTAATATCTGGATATAATGGGGGGAACGTCCTCTGCCGTCATCCCACCACTCCTATATGTATCATGTGCTGACAGGTCCCCATTACATGGAGTAGAGAGTAAATCCGCCATTATTCCCTGCTGTGTAATATCTGGATATAATGGGGGGAACGTCCTCCGCCGTCATCCCACCACTCCTATATGTATCATGTGCTGACAGGTCCCCATTACATGGAGTAGAGAGTAAATCCGCCATTATTCCCTGCTGTGTAATATCTGGATATAATGGGGGGAACGTCCTCCGCCGTCATCCCTCCACTCCTATATGTATCATGTGCTGACAGGTCCCCATTACATGGAGTAGAGAGTAAATCCGCCATTATCCCCTGCTGTGTAATATCTGGATATAATGGGGGGAACGTCCTCTGCCGTCATCCCTCCACTCCTATATGTATCATGTGCTGACAGGTCCCCATTACATGGAGTAGAGAGTAAATCCGCCATTATCCCCAGCTGTGTAATATCTGGATATAATGGGGGGAACGTCCTCCGCCGTCATCCCTCCACTCCTATATGTATCATGTGCTGACAGGTCCCATTACATGGAGTAGAGAGTAAATCCGCCATTATTCCCTGCTGTGTAATGTCTGGGTATAATGGGGGGAACGTCCTCTGCCATCATCCCACCCCTCCTATATGTATCATGTGCTGACAGGTCCCATTACATGGAGTAGAGAGTAAATCCGCCATTATTCCCTGCTGTGTAATGTCTGGGTATAATGGGGGGATCGTCCTCCGCCGTCATCCCACCACTCCTATATGTATCATGTGCTGACAGGTCCCCATTACATGGAGTAGAGAGTAAATCCGCCATTATTCCCTGCTGTGTAATATCTGGATATAATGGGGGGAACGTCCTACGCCGTCATCCCACCACTCCTATATGTATTATGTGCTGACAGGTCCCCATTACATGGAGTAGAGAGTAAATCCGCCATTATTCCCTGCTGTGTAATGTCTGGGTATAATGGGGGGATCGTCCTCCGCCGTCATCCCACCACTCCTATATGTATCATGTGCTGACAGGTCCCCATTACATGGAGTAGAGAGTAAATCCGCCATTATTCCCTGCTGTGTAATGTCTGGGTATAATGGGGGGATCGTCCTCCGCCGTCATCCCACCACTCCTATATGTATCATGTGCTGACAGGTCCCCATTACATGGAGTAGAGAGTAAATCCGCCATTATTCCCTGCTGTGTAATATCTGGATATAATGGGGTGAACGTCCTACGCCGTCATCCCACCACTCCTATATGTATCATGTGCTGACAGGTCCCCATTACATGGAGTAGAGAGTAAATCCGCCATTATTCCCTGCTGTGTAATGTCTGGGTATAATGGGGGGAACGTCCTCTGCCATCATCCCACCACTCCTATATGTATTATGTGCTGACAGGTCCCCATTACATGGAGTAGAGAGTAAATCCGCCATTATTCCCTGCTGTGTAATGTCTGGGTATAATGGGGGGATCGTCCTCCGCCGTCATCCCACCACTCCTATATGTATCATGTGCTGACAGGTCCCCATTACATGGAGTAGAGAGTAAATCCGCCATTATTCCCTGCTGTGTAATATCTGGATATAATGGGGTGAACGTCCTACGCCGTCATCCCACCACTCCTATATGTATCATGTGCTGACAGGTCCCCATTACATGGAGTAGAGAGTAAATCCGCCATTATTCCCTGCTGTGTAATATCTGGATATAATGGGGTGAACGTCCTACGCCGTCATCCCACCACTCCTATATGTATTATGTGCTGACAGGTCCCATTACATGGAGTAGAGAGTAAATCCACCATTATTCCCTGCTGTGTAATATCTGGATATAATGGGGGGAACGTCCTCCGCCATCATTCCACCACTCCTATATGTATTATGGGCTGACAGGTCCCATTTCACGGAGTAGAGAGTAAATCCACCATTATTCCCTGCTGTGTAATATCTGGATATAATGGGGGGAACGTCCTCCGCCATCATCCCACCACTCCTATATGTATCATGTGCTGACAGGTCCCATTACATGGAGTAGAGAGTAAATCCACCATTATTCCCTGCTGTGTAATGTCTGGATATAATGGGGGGAACGTCCTCCGCCATCATCCCACCACTCCTATATGTATTATGTGCTGACAGGTCCCATTTCACGGAGTAGAGAGTAAATCCACCATTATTCCCTGCTGTGTAATATCTGGATATAATGGGGGGAACGTCCTACGCCGTCATCCCACCACTCCTATATGTATCATGTGCTGACAGGTCCCCATTTCACGGAGTAGAGAGTAAATCCGCCATTATCCCCTGCTGTGTAATATCTGGATATAATGGGGGGAACGTCCTCTGCCATCATCCCACCACTCCTATATGTATCATGTGCTGACAGGTCCCATTTCACGGAGTAGAGAGTAAATCCACCATTATTCCCTGCTGCGTAATATCTGGAGATTCCTTGTAGACGGTCATGTGATCGGCTCACCTGCAATCAGATCGCTGCTCGGCTCCAGCTGACTCCTATTAGAGTCAGGGATTTCCGGGGTCACATTCTCCCCATATTCGTTGTCGCCTTCTGGTGTTTCCTAATAGATATAATAGAGATAATTAATATGTGGAAGATTTCACTAAATCCACAAATCCATCAATCAGGACAGATGAAACCAACATTTACTGATGCACCAATTGATGGCTCCTTACCGGAAGGGTCCAACTGGCCCTCCAGAGAACTGGAGGATTCTCCAGGGGGCCCAGGCATTGACACCTGCTGGCATACAGGGCAGGCAGCTGCCTAGGGCTCCTGCTGCTCCAGGGGCCCTAGCCAGTGGCGTATTGCTAAAAGTGGCAGACCATGCAGCTGCTATGGGGCCCGTGAGTCAGGGGGACCCACCTGATGCCAGCGAAGCAGCAGTGGGTGACAGGCTGCTGCTGCTAAAGCCTGTCCCCGCTGCTAAAAAGAAATGAATCTTCTGTCAACACCACACCCCCATGGGCATGGAGAGCGGTGAATATTCATTTAACTTTAATAGCGGGCAGTGTTAGCCACAGGCTGAGTCTAACACTGCCCCCTATCATGGCTGGCAGACCAGGGCCCCGGCTCACCCAGGGGCCCCAGCCCAAGCGGCCACTATGGGGCCTGTAAGTCAGGGGGGCCTAATGCCAGCACTCCTCCCCAGTGTGCACCACATTCAACTGTATCGGCATCACAGATGAAAGCAATAATGGAGGAGAGAGCATCAGACGACGCTCCATCTCCCATCATTCCCCTCTGACACTGAAGGTGTGTGATGACGTCACTTCATCGCGTACCCGCTGTGTGTTGGGCAAATGGCAGTGCAGCTGCTGATACCGGAGCAGAGCCGGGATCAGTGGGGAACAAGGAGGAGAGGTGAGGATTGTGTTTGTTTATATATATATATATATATATATATATATATATATATATGTCAGTGAGTGAGTCCTGGTGGCCATAATACTGTAGGACTGTGGGGCTACATTATATTCAATTTGGGAGTGCATTATACTCTATGTGGGTCTACATTATATTCTATGGGGGGGCTGCATTATACCCTATGAGGGGTGCTGCATTATACTCTGAGGGGGCTACATTATATTCTATGGGAGGCTGCATTATACCCTATGAGGGAGCTACATTATATTTTTTGAGGTGCTAAACTATATTCTATGGGAGGATACATTATATTCTATGGGGGGCTACATTAAATTCTATGAGGGGGGCTACATTATATTCTATGAGGGGGCTACTTTTTATTCTATGAGGGGGCTACATTATATTCTATGAGGGGGCTACATTATATTCTATGAGGGGGCTACATTAAATTCTATGAGGGGGCTACTTTTTATTCTATGAGGGGGCTACATTATATTCTATGAGGGGGCTACATTAAATTCTATGAGGGGGGTACTTTTTATTCTACGAGGGGGCTACATTAAATTCTATGAGGGGGCTACTTTTTATTCTATGAGGGGGCTACATTATATTCTATGAGGGGGCTACATTATATTCTATGAGGGGGCTACATGAAATTCTATGAGGGGGCTACATTATATTCTATGAGGGGGCTACATTAAATTCTATGAGGGGGCTACTTTTTATTCTATGAGGGGGCTACATTATGTTCTATGAGGGGGCTACATTAAATTCTATGAGGGGGCTACTTTTTATTCTATGAGGGGCCTACTTTATATTCTATGATGGGGCTACTCCAACCAGTGCTATATAATTAAGAAGTGTACTACCTTATATTACACCCTGATATTAGTATTTTACCCCACAATTGGTGGTCTTGTATTTATTTCTATGTAGCTACATAGTGGGCCCCAAGAATGATTTTCTCTGGTGGGCCCAAGGTGCTCCAGTCCGACGCTGCTTACCTGGCGGTCCGACGAGCGGTCCGGAAGTTCTAGTACACGCAGGATTTTTTCGGCCAGTTCTGTAATATAAGCCAAGTCTCCAGATTGAGACTTTTTTTCGGCCTATAAAGAAGAAAAGAAACAAAAAAGAACAATCTGAGATGATTGGCGGCCATTGTATGTGTCATCTGCTCCTCTCTGCAGATACACTGACTCCATACAGGATTTGGGGACTCGTCGTGTTTTATATGGGAGGAAAGAAGAAGCTTCTGTCCCACCATTATTATCTCTGAGTACAGAGAAGTTGTGTGCGGAGCGTCCGCCACTTACCTGCTGTAGTAAAGTCTTGATGTTGTGACATAAATCTGTCAGATACTCTGACGTCAGTTGATCTTGTCGGTGTTTAGTCAGGCAATCCTTTACTAGCTGCACCACCAGCCGGTGAGTGAAGCAGAGGACGTCATCGGGTGGTAGAAGCGCAATGTTAGGGCGATGGAAGATAAGAACCTCCAATAGCGCTTGTACCTGAAAATCATTCAGATGTAATTCAGCCATAGTGAGAAATTGCAAATGCTCTCCGTCACTATAGAACCAAAAATGGCACCCGGAACCCTGCGCGGCTTCTATTTATAGGGGCTGTGATGTCACAATGGCCGACAATCACCAGTGATGTCACAGTGGCCGACAATCACCAGTGATGTCATCCTGGCCGACAATCACCAGTGATGTCATCACGGAATCTTGTGATAGAATTTTCCAGCATCGGCTCTGCACAGATACTTGCTGCCCGGCAATATTTCGGGTTCGCTCACACTTGTGTACCAATAATCCAGGAGAGTGGGGCGAGGTTTTCTCACTTGTCCTCCGTGTTCTGTCCGTGTAGAATCCGTCCTGTTATTCCGCAGCTATTAATCTTTTACACGACCATTTACAGGCTTCTTTGCTACAGAAATGGAATGTATCTGTAAAAACCGCTTGTCCCTCTGATGCTCCATAAGGCGTGCGACTGTTTTCTGCCAGTGTCCGATTTTGGACTGTAATCACAGAATGCTGCAGTTTTTTTCCTCACGCCGAATATACGTTTTGCCGTTTTTACCGGCGTTTTTTATCATTCACTTGAATGGGTGAAATACGCTGCAAAACTGAGAGACTTGACAAAGCGCTGCTTTAAAGAAAAAGCTGAGATTTCAGAAATCCCTGCAGCGTCTCGAGCATACTTTTATGGCACGCCGAAATGTTGGATTAGCACTCGAGCATGCTGAGTTAACACCTTATCAGAGCACGCTCGCTCACCACTAATCCTCCATCATAGGAATGGAAATACTGGATATGTTTATTACCTCACGGGTCTTTTTTCTTCTCCATAGAACATTTAACTCCTTGGTTGCAGAGTTTACTATTAACAACTGTGACAAATATTGAAGAGGTAATCATCAATGTAATCAATCATTAAAAATCATGACATCGTTAACATTAATCTTTTTGTCTTTGGAAAGTTTCATCCTTTACTTAAATTGTGAAATGCCCCTCTTTTATGTCCCCATAGTGAGCACAATGTATGAAGTAAATGAGAAAGCAGTAATTATATATATATATACACTATTTGTAAAAAATTGCTTTATTTCTATATATGTACAAGTGCTTCTCACAAAATTAGAATATCATCAAAAAGTTAATTACATCACACACAGAGTCATTACACACAGAGTAATCTATTTCATGTGTTTATTTCTGTTAATGTTGATGATTATGGCTTACAGCCAATGAAATCCCAAAAGTCAGTATCTCAGTAAATTGGAATACTTTATATCACCAGCTTGAAAAATGATTGTAAAATCCGAAATGTTGTCCTACTGAAATGTATGTTCAGTAAATGCCCTCAATACTTGGTCCTTTTCCATCAATTACTGCATCAATGTGGCGTGGCATTGAGGCGATCAGCCTGCGGCACTGCTGAGGGGTTATGGAAGCCCAGGTTGCTTTGATAGCAGCCTTCAGCTCATCTGCATTGTTGGTCTGGTGTTTCTCACCTTCCTCTTGACAATACTCCATAGATTCTCTATGAGGTTAAGGTCAGGCGAGTTTGCTGCCAATCAAGCCCAGTGATACTGTTGACTGTAAACCCGGTATTGGTACTTTTGGCAGTGTGGACAGCAGCAGTCCGCTCCTTGTGAATCTCCCCCAATTTCTGAATGGCCTTTTGTTTTTGTTTTTAATATAATTTTTTATTGAAAATTTGCATTTACAACCATATGAAAGAACAATCCATTGGCATCAATCATAGGATTTAGACATTGTACATTGTAATTGTTACAGTCTCCACAAGACACAAGTAAAGGTTACCGATTAAGAATATCTTCTTTTGGAGATAACGAAGGTAATCTTAGCCAATATTATAAAATCTATATGGGATCGCGGAGAGAATTGTCAAAAATACAAAAACAAACAAAGAAATAAAAGAAGAAGGGAAGGGGGAAAGGGAGGGAGGAGAGTAAGAAAAGGAGCGGGGAGCCTTCACCGAGTCGCCTAACCCATTCCAACCGGCAGTCTAGCCCGCCTTCCCATTATCCAGTAAAGTAGTAAAACATCTAACGCTAATCATGGCAAGAACAATCCTCTGGTAATTGTAGTGGATAGGGTTGAGCGACCTTGACTTTTTTAGAGTCGAGTCGGGTTTCGCGAAACCCAACTATCTCAAAAGTCGAGTCGAGTGGAATCGGCCGATTATCGCGAAAAGTCGGGGATCGACCGAAACACGAAACCCAATGCAAGTCAATGGGGGAGCATAGTCGGCAGTGAGTGGAGGCCAGGAAAACACCTACAGTGCCCATTTTAATGGCAAAAAACATACATTCTTGTTACAGAAGCTCGTCATTCTAAATTTACCTTATAATAATAGTAAGGCATTGGAAATTGGGGGTCATTTGGCTAAAGTTGTGGGGGGTAGGGTTGGTTCAAGTATTTAGTGGGCCCAGGAAATCTGGACCACGTCACGGCAGTGGAGCAGGGAGAGGTAAGTATTTCAACTTTGCAAGTGCTGTGATCCTGAGCAAGCAGGGGGGGCCCACTCGTTGGCACTGGCACAGGGCCCCTCAAAGTACGGCGGTGTGTTTGCACGGCGGGGGCGCCTCCCACCGGCAGCAACACTTTTGCGTACTATGAGGGGCCCTGTGCCAGTGACGTCGCCAACGAGTATTCCTCCCCCCACCTGATGAAGGAACCTGCACCTTCATCTGCACCTTCCTCTTTGTCCCCGTGTAAGGTGGTATGGTATGCGGGAAGGGGAACCTGACTTTCAGCAGGGTGCACGGGGAATGTTGCGTTATGGGTCAATGTACCAGCAGACTCCTCTATCAATGGCTGGGCAATGGGCAGGATGAGGGGGAAACAGATATGGGCCCAAAGAATAAAGTGGGCTAAATGCAGTTCAAAATTGGTAACAGGACTAACCAGGGGGCATTGCTTTGTTCAGTGGAGGACAACAGGAATGAGAGGCTGACACAGAGAGTAGGCCCAAATCAGTAAGTAGTCTAAATGAAGTTCAAAATTGGCAACAGTAGTAAACAGGCGGCACAGCTTTCTTCACTGGAGGAGAACAGCAAGGAGCGGCAGACACCGATAGAAGGCCCCAACCCAACTAGTCGGCCCACTGCAGTTTTAAAATTCCGATAGGCTGAAAACCAGATAATTGTAGGTCATTTTTTGTAAAGAGGACAGCTGTATTGAGTGGCGCAGCCAGACACTACAAGTAGGCCTTACACCACAAAGTTGGCTCGACGCAGGTTTAAAAAAGGTTACATGGGTACACGGTCTGCATTGGTGTGCTCAGTGGAGGACAATTGGAAGGAGGGACCACAGAAAGACTTAGTAGGCGTAAAATAACAAAATAGGCTGTATGCAGCTTCGATTATGTGGCAACCTGGAGAACACCTTGGAGTGGCAGACACCGTCTCTACAACCCAGACCCAACTTGTAGGCCTAATGCAGTGTTGTTTCAACAACTACTTAAGACGAGCATGAAGATTGAAGCAATGGAGAGGCAACCTGGAGAACACCTTGGAGCGGCAGACACCGTCTCTACAACCCAGACCCAACTTGTAGGCCTAATGCAGTGTTGTTTCAACAACAACTTAACGAGAGCTAGAAGATATAAGCTATGGAGAGGTAACCTGGAGAACACCTTGGAGTGGTAGGCACCGTCTCTACAACCCAGACCCAACTTGTAGGCCTAATGCAGTGTTGTTTCAACAACTACTTAAGACGAGCATGAAGATTGAAGCAATGGAGAGGCAACCTGGAGAACACCTTGGAGTGGCAGACACCGTCTCTACGACCCAGACCCAACTTGTAGGCGTAAAGTAGTGTTGTTTCAACAACTACTTAAGACGAGCATGAAGATTGAAGCAATGGAGAGGCAACCTGGAGAACACCTTGGAGCGGCAGACACCATCTCTACAACCCAGACCCAACTTGTAGGCCTAATGCTTAGTAGGCCTAACATAAAAAAAGTCACCGTCTCTACGACCCAGACCCAACTTGTAGGCCTAATGCAGTGTTGTTTCAACAACTACTTAACGAGAGCTAGAAGATAGAAGCTATGGAGAGGCAACCTGGAGAACACCTTGGAGCGGCAGACACCGTCTCTACAACCCAGACCCAACTTGTAGGCCTAATGCAGAGTTGTTTCAACAACTACATAACGAGAGCTAGAAGATCGAAGCAATGGAGAGGCAACCTGGAGAACACCTTGGAGCGGCAGACACCGTTAGTAGGCCCTACCGAAGTAGTAGCCCCAATGCAGTTTTCAAATTCCTATAGGCTGAAAACCAGACTATTGACGCTCAGCTTTTTTCAGAGGAGGACAGCTTTATTGAGTGGCGCAGACAAACACAGGTAGTAGGCCTTAAACACAAAATTTGGCTCAATGCAGTTTAAAAAAGGTTACAGGGGTACACAGGCAGCATTGGTCTGTCCAGTGGAGGACAATTTCAATTATGGACCGCAGACAGACTTAGTACGCCTACAATTAAAAAAAGGATGCTCTATGCAATTTAAAATAGGTTCCAGGGGTACACGGACAGCATTGGTCTGGTCAGTGGAGGACTAGTGGAAGGAGGGACCGCAGACAGGCTTAGTAGGCCTAACATAACAAAAGTAGGCTGTAGGCACTTTAAAAAAGTTTCCAGGGGTACACGGGCAGCAGTGGTGTGGTCAGTGGAGGACTAGTGGAAGGAGGGACCGCAGACAGGCTTAGTAGGCCTAACATAACAAAAGTAGGCTGTAGGCACTTTAAAAAAGGTTCCAGGGGTACACGGGCAGCAGTGGTCTGGTCAGTGGAGGACTAGTGGAAGGAGGGACCGCAGACAGGCTTAGTAGGCCTAACATAACAAAAGTAGGCTGTAGGCACTTTAAAATAGGTTCCAGGGGTACACGGGCAACAGTGGTCTGGTCAGTGGAGGACTAGTGGAAGGAGGGACCGCAGACAGGCTTAGTAGGCCTAACATAACAAAAGTAGGCTGTAGGCACTTTAAAAAAGGTTCCAGGGGTACACGGGCAGCAGTGGTCTGGTCAGTGGAGGACTAGTGGAAGGAGCGACCGCAGACAGGCTTATTAGGCCTAACATAACAAAAGTAGGCTGTAGGCACTTTAAAAAAGGTTCCAGGGGTACACGGGCAGCAGTGGTCTGGTCAGTGGAGGACTACTGGAAGGAGGGACCGCAGACAGGCTTAGTAGGCCTAACATAACAAAAGTAGGCTGTAGGCACTTTAAAATAGGTTCCAGGGGTACACGGGCAACAGTGGTCTGGTCAGTGGAGGACTAGTGGAAGGAGGGACCGCAGACAGGCTTAGTAGGCCTAACATATTAAAAGTGGGCTGTAGGCACTTTAAAATAGGTTCCAGGGGTACACGGGCAGCAGTGGTGTGGTCAGTGAAGGACAATTTCTATAATGGACCGCAGACAGGCTTAGTAGGCCTAACATAAAAAAAGTAGGCTGTAGACACTTGGAATTATCTTGCATGGGTACACAGGCAGCATTAGTGTTGTTAGCGGAGGCCGATTGTAATGAGTGTCTGACACAGTTAGTACTCCTAAAAAATAAATAGATGTTAATGTCTCGCAATACAACAAAACCAAAACACAAAAGGGTGGCATACTTAGGTACAGGGGTGGGCTCCTCTGCTGAGTTTCAGACCTAGTAATTTGGCGCAAAGTATTTACTGGTGTAAATATAGGACACTGCCCCTGACTATTTTAAGTAGCATCATACATGTCAACACAATGGTATTGTCAGTGCCAGGCATTGAAGGATGTCAGGGCATAGACTAAACATTGGTGGAGCTGTGAGAGATAATTTTGCAAGTGGTAGAGCACTGTTTGAGCTGGGGGGGGAACTCTCTTGTGGCCGGAGGTACAGGCCCAGGGCCCCTCATGTTACAACGGTGTGTCTGACGTTGGGTGCGCACCACCACCGCCAGAGACACTTTATTGTACTATGAGGGACCCAGTGGCAGTGCCGTCGACCAAAAGCGTGCACACCCACCTCTTCAGACAAACGGCACTCTCACGGGTGCTTGCGCCAAGTGGCGAGACCACGGCCCCGTGGGGGAAGTTTGGCCATTTAGGGAGGTATAAACATGTCGTATGCTGGACAAACAGCTGCTGCAAATTACGAGATTGGAAAAGTCAGTCAGAGCAGTCCACAAGCAAGACCTTTTCATAGGAAAGCTAGGTGTCAGCCGGGAAAGGTGGGGCAAAAGAATTCGAAATCCAGTTGTGGTTCATTTTAATGAAGGTTAGATCATCAACATTTTGGGTAGCCAGACGAGTCCTTTTTTCGGTTAATATTGAACCTGCAGCACTGAATACTCTTTCTTATAGCACACTAGCTGCTGGGCAAGCAAGCTCCTGCAATGCATATTTTGCCAATTCTGGCCAGGTGTCTAATTTGGATGCCCAGTAATCAAATGGGAATGACGGTTGAGGGAGAACGTCGATAAGGGATGAAAAATAGTTAGTAACCATACTGGACAAATGTTGTCTCCTGTCATTTTGAATTGATGCTGCGGTACCTGTCCTGTCTGCGGTCATAGCAAAATCACTCTACAACCTGGTCAGAAAACCCCTCTGTCCAACGCCACTTCTAATTTGTGCACCTCTAACACCTCTGGCCTGCTGCCCCCTGCAGCTCGTGTGATAACGATCACCGTCGCTGTGTGCTGGGAATGCCTGAATAAAACGGTCAACAAGAGTTGATTGTTTGGTTGCTAATATTTGTTCCAGGTTCTCATGTGGCATAATATTTTGCAATTTGCCTTTATAGCGAGGATCAAGGAGGCAGGCCAACCAGTAATCGTCATCGGTCATCATTTTAATAATGCGTGGGTCCCTTTTCAGGATACGTAAGGCATAATCCTCCATGTGGGCCAAAGTTCCAGTTGTCAAATCTGCGGTCGTGCTGGGTTGAGGGGCAGTTTCAGGCAAATCTACGTCACTTGTCTCCCTAAAAAAACCTGAACCCAGCCTTGCAACGCTACCAGTTGCTATTGGCCCCGGAGAAGCTTCCTCATTAAAAAAATACTCATCCCCATCATCCTCCTCGTCCTCCTCCTCCTCCTGTTCGCCCGCTACCTCGTCCTGTACAGTGCCCTGACCAGACAATGGCTGACTGTCATCAAGGCTTTCCTCTTCCTCTGCTGCAGACGCCTGCTCCTTTATGTGCGTCAAACTTTGCATCAGCAGACGCATTAGGGGGATGCTCATGCTTATTATGGCGTTGTCTGCACTAACCAGCCATGTGCATTCCTCAAAACACTGAAGGACTTGACACATGTCTTGTACCTTCGACCACTGCACACCTGACAACTCCATGTCTGCCATCCTACTGCCTGCCCGTGTATGTGTATCCTCCCACAAAAACATAACAGCACGCCTCTGTTCGCACAGTCTCTGAAGCATGTGCAGTGTTGAGTTCCACCTTGTTGCAACGTCGATGATTAGGCGATGCTGGGGAAGGTTCAAAGACCGCTGATAGGTCTGCATACGGCTGGAGTGTATGGGCGAACGGCGGATATGCGAGCAAAGTCCGCGCACTTTGAGGAGCAGGTCAGATAACCCCAGATAACTTTTCAGGAAGCACTGCACCACCAGGTTTAAGGTGTGAGCCAGGCAAGGAATGTGTTTCAGTTGGGAAAGGGAGATGGCAGCCATGAAATTCCTTCCGTTATCACTCACTACCTTGCCTGCCTCAATATCTACAGTGCCCAGCCACGACTGCGTTTCTTTCTGCAAGAACTCGGACAGAACTTCCGCGGTGTGTCTGTTGTCGCCCAAACACTTCATAGCCAATACAGCCTGCTGACGCTTGCCAGTAGCTGCCCCATAATGGGACACCTGGTGTGCAACAGTGGCAGCTGCGGATGGAGTGGTTGTGCGACTGTGGTCTGTGGACGAGCTCTCGCTTCTGCAGGAGGACGAGGAGGAGGAGGAGGGGGTGCGAACGGCTACAGCCAACTGTTTCTTAGACCGTGGGCTAGGCAGAACTGTCCCAAAATTGCTGTCCCCTGTGGACCCTGCATCCACCACATTCATCCAGTGTGCCGTGATGGACACGTAACGTCCCTGGCCTTGCCTCCTGGTCCATGCATCTGTTGTCAGGTGCACCTTTGTACTCACAGATTGCCTGAGTGCATGGACGATGCGCTCTTTAACATGCTGGTGGAGGGCTGGGATGGCTTTTCTCGAAAAGAAGTGTCGACTGGGTAGCTCGTAGCGTGGTACAGCGTAGTCCATCAGGGCTTTGAAAGCTTTGCTTTCAACTAACCGGTAGGGCATCATCTCTAACGAGATTAGTCTAGCTATGTGGGCGTTCAAACCCTGTGTACGCGGATGCGAGGCTAAGTACTTCCTTTTTCTAACGAGAGTCTCATGTAGGGTGAGCTGGACTGGAGAGCTGGAGATCGTGGAACTAGCGGGGGTGCCGGTGGACATGGCAGACTGAGAGACGGTTGGAGACGGTATTCTTGCCGGTGCCCTACATGCAGTGTTTCCAACTACGAAACTGGTGATTCCCTGACCCTGAGTGCTTTGGACTGGCAACGAAACCTGCACAGATACTGCAGGTGGTGCGGAAAATGGTGGCCTTACAGTGACGGAAGGGATGTAGCGTTGCTGACTAGCTTCATTGGCCGAGGGTGCTACAACCTTAAGGGACGTTTGGTAGTTAGTCCAGGCTTGCAAATGCATGGTGGTTAAATGTCTATGCATGCAACTTATATTTAGACTTTTCAGATTCTGACCTCTGCTTAAGGTAGTTGAACATTTTTGACAGATGACTTTGCGCTGATCAATTGGATGTTGTTTAAAAAAAATGCCAGACTGCACTCTTTCTAGCATCGGATACCTTTTCAGGCATTGCAGACTGAGCATTAACCGGATGGCCACGCTGTCCTCCAACAGGTTTTGGCTTTGCCACGCGTTTTGGGCCAGATACGGGCCCGGCAGATGGAACCTGTTGCGATGTTGATGCCTGCTGCGGCCCCTCCTCCTCCGCTTCAGAACTACTGCCGCCTGCACCCTGTTCCCCCAATGGCTGCCAATCGGGGTCAACAACTGGGTCATCTATGACCTCCCTTCTATCTCGTGTGCAACTTCGTCTGTGTCACCGTGTAAGCCGGTGGTATAGCGTTCGTGACGGGGCACCATAGTCTCATCAGGGTCTGATTCTGGATCAGTACACTGCGAGGGCAATGTTGTGGTCTGAGTCAAAGGAACAGCATAGTAATCTGGCTGTCGCTGTGCATCTGTGCACTCCATGTCCGATTCAACTTGTAATGGGCATGGCCTGTTAACTGTTTCACTTTCTAACCCAGGAACGGTATGTGTAAAGAGCTCCATGGAGTAACCCGTTGTGTCGCCTGACACATCCTTCTCTGTTGTTGTTTTTCCTGAAGAGGACAAGGAAGCGACTTGTCCCTGACCGTGAACATCCACTAACGACGCACTGCTTTTACATTTACCAGTTTCAGAAGAGGAGGCAAAAGAGCTAGAGGCTGAGTCGGCAAGGAAAGCCAAAACTTGCTCTTGCTGCTCCGGCTTTAAAAGCGGTTTTCCTACTCCCAGAAAAGGGAGCGTTCGAGGCCTTGTGTAGCCAGACGACAAACCTGGCTCCACAGCTCGAGACTTAGGTGCTATATTGTTTTTCCCACGACCACCTGATGCTCCACCACCACTACCATCATTACCAGCTGGCAATGAACGCCCACGGCCACGACCTCTTCCACCAGACTTCCTCATTGTTTTAAAAACGTAACCAAAGTAACGGTATTTGTTACTGTAAAACAACTTACAAGGTGAACTCAAACTTCTGTAGGATTTAGATATCCCTTTATAGGAGGGTGAGACTGCAAGGAAAATCAGGCACAATGTTACACACTCGGTTTTCTGGGGCACAAAATGAGAGAGATGCCACACACGCAGGACTGTCACTCAAGCACAAATGCCAATATTAATCTCCCAATATTTATTTTTTTTTAGGGAGAATTTAAAAACCAAAAAAAAAAAACCAGACTCTAGGCTTTCTGTGGCCCACAATTTGAGAGAGATGGCACACACGACTGGCACAGAAGCAGAAAGGCCAATATTAATCTCCCACTATTTATTTTTTTTTCAGGGAGAATTTAAAAACCAAAATAAAAAAAAAATAAAAAACTAGGCTTTCTGTGGCCCACAATTTGAGAGAGATGGCACACACGACTGGCACAGAAGCACAAAGGCCAATATTAATTTCCCACTATTTATTCTTTTTCAGGGAGAATTTAAAAACCAAAATAAAAAAAAAAAACCAGACACTAGGCTTTCTGTGGCCCACAATTTGAGAGAGATGGCACACACAGGACTGGCACAGAAGCACAAAGGCCAATATTAATCTTCCACTATTTATCTACTATTTATTTTTTTTTCAGGGAGAATTTAAAAAAAAAAAGAAAAAAAAAATACAGACACTAGGCTTTCTGTGGCCCACAATTTGAGAGAGATGGCACACACGACTGGCACAGAAGCACAAAGGCCAATATTAATCTCCCACTGTTTATTTTTTTTTTCAGGGAGAATTTAAAAACCAAAAAAAAACAAAAAACAGACACTAGGCTTTCTGTGGCCCACAATTTGAGAGAGATGGCACACACGACTGGCACAGAAGCACAAAGACCAATATTAATCTCCCACTGTTTATTCTTTTTCAGGGAGGATTTAAAAACCAAAAAAAAAAAAAAAAAACAGACACTAGGCTTTCTGTGGCCCACAATTTGAGAGAGATGGCACACACAGGACTGGCACAGAAGCACAAAGGCCAATATTAACCCCTTTCCGGCATCGGACGTACTATACCGTCCGATGCCGGCTCCCCTGCTTTGATGCAGGGCTCCGCGGTGAGCCCGCACCAAAGTCGGGACATGTCAGCTGTTTTGAACAGCTGACATGTGCCCGTAATAGGCGCGGGCAGAATCGCGATCTGCCCGCACCTATTAACTAGTTAAATGCCGCTGTCAAACGCAGACAGCGGCATTTAACTACCGCTTCCGGCCGGGCGGCCGGAAATGACGTCATCGCCGACCCCCATCACATGATCGGGGGTCGGCGATGCTTGTGAATGGTAGCCATAGAGGTCCTTGAGACCTCTATGGTTACTGATTGCCCGTCGCTGTGAGCGCCACCCTGTGGTCGGCGCTCACAGCACACGTGCAATTCTGCTACATAGCAGCGATCAGCAGATCGCTGCTATGTAGCAGAGCCGATCGCGTTGTGCCTGCTTTTAGCCTCCCATGGAGGCTATTGAAGCATGGCAAAAGTTAAAAAAAAAAGTTAAAAAAAATGTGAAAAAAATAAAAAAAACATAAAAGTTTAAATCACCCCCCTTTCGCCCCAATCAAAATAAATCAATAAAAAAATATCAAATCTACGCATATTTGGTATCGCCGCGCTCAGAATCGCCCGATCTATCAATTAAAAAAAAGTATTAACCTGATCACTAAACAGCGTAGTGGGAAAAAAATTCGAAACGCCAGAATTACGTTTTTTTGGTCGCCGCGACATTGCATTAAAATGCAATAACGGGCGATCAAAAGAACGTATCTGCACCGAAATGCTATCATTAAAAACGTCATCTCGGCACGCAAAAAATAAGCCCTCAACCGACCCCAGATCACGAAAAATGGAGACGCTACGAGTATCGGAAAATGGCGCAATTTTTTTTTTTTTTTTTTAGCAAAGTTTGGAATTTTTTTTCACCACTTAGATAAAAAATGACCTAGTCATGTTTGGTGTCTATGAACTCGTAATGACCTGGAGAATCATAATGGCAGGTCATTTTTAGCATTTAGTGAACCTAGCAAAAAAGCCAAACAAAAAACCAATGTGGGATTGCACTTTTTTTGCAATTTCACCGCACTTGGAATTTTTTTCCCGTTTTCTAGTACACGACATGCTAAAACCAATGATGTCCTTCAAAAGTACAACTCGTCCCGCAAAAAATAAGCCCTCACATGGCCAAATTGATGGAAAAATAAAAAAGTTATGGCTCTGGGAAGGAGGGGAGCGAAAAACGAACACGGAAAAACGAAAAATCCCCCGGTCATGAAGGGGTTAATCTCCCACTATTTATTTATTTTTTCAGGGAGAATTAAAAAAAAAAAAAAAAAAAAAAGGGTTTGTCTCTATGTAAAGTCTTGTCTAAAGTCCACTTTAAGGGAGGATATTAGCGAAGGAAATGAGGATGTCGAGTCCATATGGGTCGAAATTCATGGAGGGAAAAATGGTAACAAAATTCTCATTGGGGTCTGTTACAAACCCCCAAATATAACAGAAACCATGGAACGACTACTTCTAAAGCAGATAGATGAAGCTGCAACCCATAATGAGGTCCTGGTTATGGGGGACTTTAACTACCCGGATATTAACTGGGAAACAGAAACCTGTGAAACCCATAAAGGCAACAGGTTTCTGCTAATAACCAAGAAAAATTATCTTTCACAATTGGTGCAGAATCCAACCAGAGGAGCAGCACTTTTAGACCTAATACTATCTAATAGACCTGACAGAATAACAAATCTGCAGGTGGTTGGGCATCTAGGAAATAGCGACCACAATATTGTACAGTTTCACCTGTCTTTCACTAGGGGGACTTGTCAGGGAGTCACAAAAACACTGAACTTTAGGAAGGCAAAGTTTGACCAGCTTAGAGATGCCCTTAATCTGGTAGACTGGGACAATATCCTCAGAAATAAGAATACAGATAATAAATGGGAAATGTTTAAGAACATCCTAAATAGGCAGTGTAAGCGGTTTATACCTTGTGGGAATAAAAGGACTAGAAATAGGAAAAACCCAATGTGGCTAAACAAAGAAGTAAGACAGGCAATTAACAGTAAAAAGAAAGCATTTGCACTACTAAAGCAGGATGGCACCATTGAAGCTCTAAAAAACTATAGGGAGAAAAATACTTTATCTAAAAAACTAATTAAAGCTGCCAAAAAGGAAACAGAGAAGCACATTGCTAAGGAGAGTAAAACTAATCCCAAACTGTTCTTCAACTATATCAATAGTAAAAGAATAAAAACTGAAAATGTAGGCCCCTTAAAAAATAGTGAGGAAAGAATGGTTGTAGATGACGAGGAAAAAGCTAACATATTAAACACCTTCTTCTCCACGGTATTCACGGTGGAAAATGAAATGCTAGGTGAAACCCAACAAACAATGAAAACCCTATATTAAGGGTCACCAATCTAACCCAAGAAGAGGTGCGAAACCGGCTAAATAAGATTAAAATAGATAAATCTCCGGGTCCGGATGGCATACACCCACGAGTACTAAGAGAACTAAGTAATGTAATAGATAAACCATTATTTCTTATTTTTAGTGACTCTATAGCGACAGGGTCTGTTCCGCAGGACTGGCGCATAGCAAATGTGGTGCCAATATTCAAAAAGGGCTCTAAAAGTGAACCTGGAAATTATAGGCCAGTAAGTCTAACCTATATTGTTGGTAAAATATTTGAAGGGTTTCTGAGGGATGTTATTCTGGATTATCTCAATGAGAATAACTGTTTAACTCCATATCAGCATGGGTTTATGAGAAATCGCTCCTGTCAAACCAATCTAATCAGCTTTTATGAAGAGGTAAGCTATAGACTGGACCACGGTGAGTCATTGGACGTGGTATATCTCGATTTTTCCAAAGCGTTTGATACCGTGCCGCACAAGAGGTTGGTACACAAAATGAGAATGCTTGGTCTGGGGGAAAATGTGTGTAAATGGGTTAGTAACTGGCTTAGTGATAGAAAGCAGAGGGTGGTAATAAATGTTATAGTCTCTAACTGGGTCGCTGTGACCAGTGGGGTACCGCAGGGGTCAGTATTGGGACCTGTTCTCTTCAACATATTCATTAATGATCTGGTAGAAGGTTTACACAGTAAAATATCGATATTTGCAGATGATACAAAACTATGTAAAGCAGTTAATACAAGAGAAGATAGTATTCTGCTACAGATGGATCTGGATAAGTTGGAAACTTGGGCTGAAAGGTGGCAGATGAGGTTTAACAATGATAAATGTAAGGTTATACACATGGGAAGAAGGAATCAATATCACCATTACACACTGAACGGGAAACCACTGGGTAAATCTGACAGGGAGAAGGACTTGGGGATCCTAGTTAATGATAAACTTACCTGGAGCAGCCAGTGCCAGGCAGCAGCTGCCAAGGCAAACAGGATCATGGGGTGCATTAAAAGAGGTCTGGATACACATGATGAGAGCATTATACTGCCTCTGTACAAATCCCTAGTTAGACCGCACATGGAGTACTGTGTCCAGTTTTGGGCACCGGTGCTCAGGAAGGATATAATGGAACTAGAGAGAGTACAAAGGAGGGCAACAAAATTAATAAAGGGGATGGGAGAACTACAATACCCAGATAGATAGCGAAATTAGGATTATTTAGTCTAGAAAAAAGACGACTGAGGGGCGATCTAATAACCATGTATAAGTATATAAGGGGACAATACAAATATCTCGCTGAGGATCTGTTTATACCAAGGAAGGTGACAGGCACAAGGGGGCATTCTTTGCATCTGGAGGAGAGAAGGTTTTTCCACCAACATAGAAGAGAATTCTTTACTGTTAGGGCAGTGAGAATCTGGAATTGCTGCCTGAGGAGGTGGTGATGGCGAACTCAGTCGGGGGGTTCAAGAGAGGCCTGGATGTGTTCCTGGAGCAGAACAATATTGTATCATACAATTATTAGGTTCTGTAGAAGGACGTAGATCTGGGGATTTATTATGATGGAATATAGGCTGAACTGGATGGACAAATGTCTTTTTTCGGCCTTACTAACTATGTTACTATGTTACTATGACTGGCACAGAAGCACAAAGGCCAATATTAATCTCCCACTATTTTTTTTTTTTTCAGGGAGAATTTAAAACCCCCAAAAAAACAGACACTAGGCTTTCTGTGGCCCGCAATTTGAGAGAGATGGCACACACGACTGGCACAGAAGCACAAAGGGCAATATTAATCTCCCACTATTTATTTATTTTTCAGGGAGAATTTAAAAACCAAAATAAAAAAAATAAAAAAAAAACTAGGCTTTCTGTGCCCCAAAATTGGAGAGAGATGGCACACACAGGACTGGCACTCTAGCAGAAATGCCAATCTTAATCTCCCACTACTTTTTTTTTTAGGGAGAATTGAAAAAAAAAAAAAAAAAGGATTATAGACACTAGGCTTTCTGTGCCCCACAATTGGGGAGAGATGGCACACACGACTGGCACTCAAGCACAAATGCCAAGATTAATCTCCCACTATTTTTTTTTTTCAGGGAGAATTAAAAAAAAAAAAAAAAAAAAAAGGGACTGTCCTACAATTACTATCTCCCTGCAGTAATCTCAGCCAGGTATGGCAGGCAGCAATAAGGAGTGGACTGCTGCACAAATTAAATCAAAAGTGTGGACAAACAAAAAAGATAGCTGTGCAGAAAGGAAGGAACAACAGGATTTGTGCTTTGAAAAAAGCAGTTGGTTTGCACAGCGGCGTACACACAGCAATGCAGCTATCAGGGAGCCTTCTAGGCAGCCCAATGAGCTACAGCGCTGAGGAAAAAAAATGTAGCTTCCACTGTCCCTGCAAACAAAGGTGGTGTTGGACAGTGGAAATCGCTACAGCACAGGCGGTTTGGGGGTTAATGGACCCTGCCTAACGCTATCCCTGCTTCTGACGAAGCGGCAGCAACCTGTCCCTATGCTCAGATCAGCAGCAGTAAGATGGCGGTCGGCGGGAACGCCCCTTTATAGCCTCTGTGACGCCGCAGACAGCAAGCCAATCACTGCAATGCCCTTCTGTAAGATGGTGGGGACCAGGACCTACGTCATCACGCTGCCCACACTCTGCGTCCACCTTCATTGGCTGAGAAATGGCGCTTTTCGCGTCATTGAAACGCGACTTTGGCGCGAAAGTCGCGTACCACATGGCCGACCCCACACAGGGATCGGGTCGGGTTTCATGAAACCCGACTGTGCCAAAAGTCGGCGACTTTTGAAAATGAACGATCCGTTTCGCTCAACCCTAGTAGTGGACCCAGGTTATTCTTCAATTTTTGCAAAAGGAACCATCTAGTGGAAGAGAAGGGAGTTATCATCTTCCGCCTTGCATCGGCCCCGCACGTTTTCCAAGAAACTGTCTCCATTTTTTAAGAAATTTGCCCGCTTGTACCTCCTTATTTGTGAGTGCGTCCCCTTGCTCCACCGCCATGTAATGATGCAGTCGAGCTATTAAATCTGACAACTGAGGGGTAGACGATGATAAGTATAGTATGTATTAGTATTGGGGGACCCCTCCCTCCGCAACTCTCGCCACTCATATTCTCCCAATAATGTAAGATCGCCATTGTCACATTACTCCAAAGGCTGGTAATCCAGAAACTAGGCCCCAAAACGGGACTATGTAACCGCAGGACCATAGGCCATGTAATAAATCAGAGCTAGGTTGCTGACATCTAGGGCAGGCTGTAAGTCTGTTAGGTCTTATATCTGGTTTATGAATATTAAAAGCAGAGATTGCTCCATGCATCATTTTAAATTGAGTTTCCCTCCAATTTTCATTTATTATATTTTCCCGGAAAAGAGACCAGCCCTTTCTAATTAAGGAGGGAGTTTCGGTATTCTCCAATTGTTGTCTCCAATACTTAAAAAAAAAAGTATCTGGATGAGGGTCCAATAGGTGAGGTTTCATAATGGAGTAAATTACGGATAAAGAGGGGTTTCCGGGAGAGTATTGCAGCAAATCATCTAGCATGTTATGGCTCGACTCGAATGTAACATCCTGCAGCAGCGTCAGACTGGAGCACCTTGGGCCCACCAGAGAAAATCATTCTTGGGGCCCACTATGTAGCTACATAGAAATACAGTTAGGGCCAGAAATATTTGGACAGTGACACAATTTTCGCGAGTTGGGCTCTGCATGCCACCACATTGGATTTGAAATGAAACCTCTACAACAGAATTCAAGTGCAGATTGTAACGTTTAATTTGAAGGGTTGAACAAAAATATCTGATAGAAAATGTAGGAATTGTACACATTTCTTTACAAACACTCCCCATTTTAGGAGGTCAAAAGTAATTGGACAAATAAACATAACCCAAACAAAATATTTTTATTTTCAATATTTTGTTGCAAATCCTTTGGAGGCAATCACTGCCTTAAGTCTGGAACCCATGGACATCACCAAACGCTGGGTTTCTTCCTTCTTAATGCTTTGCCAGGCCTTTACAGCCGCAGCCTTCAGGTCTTGCTTGTTTGTGGGTCTTTCCGTCTTAAGTCTGGATTTGAGCAAGTGAAATGCATGCTCAATTGGGTTTAGATCTGGAGATTGACTTGGCCATTGCAGAATCTTCCACTTTTTGGCACTCATGAACTCCTGGGTAGCTTTGGCTGTATGCTTGGGGTCATTGTCCATCTGTACTATGAAGCGCCGTCCAATCAACTTTGCAGCATTTGGCTGAATCTGGGCTGAAAGTATATCCCGGTACACTTCAGAATTCATCCGGCTACTCTTGTCTGCTCTTATGTCATCAATAAACACAAGTGACCCAGTGCCATTGAAAGCCATGCATGCCCATGCCATCACGTTGCCTCCACCATGTTTTACAGAGGATATGGTGTGCCTTGGATCATGTGCCGTTCCCTTTCTTCTCCAAACTTTTTTCTTCCCATCATTCTGGTACAGGTTGATCTTTGTCTCATCTGTCCATAGAATACTTTTCCAGAACTGAGCTGGCTTCCTGAGGTGTTTTTCTGCAAGTTTAACTCTGGCCTGTCTATTTTTGGTATTGATGAATGGTTTGCATCTAGATGTGAACCCTTTGTATTTACTGTCATGGAGTCTTCTCTTTACTGTTGACTTAGAGACAGATACACCTACTTCACTGAGAGTGTTCTGGACTTCAGTTGATGTTGTGAACGGGTTCTTCTTCTCCAAATTAAGTATGCGGCGATCATCCACCACTGTTGTCATCCGTGAACGCCCAGGTCTTTTTGAGTTCCCAAGCTCACCAGTCAATTCCTTTTTTCTCAGAATGTACCCAACTGTTGATTTTGCTACTCCAAGCATGTCTGCTATCTCTCTGATGGATTTTTTCTTTGTTTTCAGCCTCAGGATGTTCTGCTTCACCTCAATTGAGAGTTCCTTTGACCGCATGTTGTCTGCTCACAGCAACAGCTTCCAAATGCAAAACCACACACCTGGAATCCACCCCTGACCTTTTAACTACTTCATTGATTACAGGTTAACGAGGGAGATGCCTTCAGAGTTAATTGCAGCCCTTAGAGTCCATTGTCCAATTACTTTTGGTCCCTTGAAAAAGAGGACGCTATGCATTACAGAGCTATGATTCCTAAACCCTTTCTCCGATTTGGATGTGGAAACTATCATATTGCAGCTGGGAGTGTGCACTTTCAGCCCATATTATATATATAATTGTATTTCTGAACATGTTTTTGTAAACAGCTAAAATAACAAAACTTGTGTCACTGTCCAAATATTTCTGGCCCTAACTGTAGATACAAGACCACCAATTGTGCGGTAAAAAGCGCTAATATCAGGGTATAATATAAGGTAGTTCACGTCTTAATAATGTAGCAAGGGTTGGGGTAGCCCCCTCACAGAATATAATGTAGCCCCCTCATAAAATATAATGCGGTCCCCTCTCATAGAATATAATGCAGCACCCCACAAAATATAATGCAACCCCCTCAGGTATGACACAGTCCCCACCATAGAATATAATGCAGCCCCCCCATAGAGTATACTGTAGCCCCTTCATATAGTATGATGTAGCCCCCATAATATAATGTAGTACCCTGAGTATAATGCAGTCCCCCCACAGAATATAATGTAGCCCCCCAGGGCCGTATTTAGAGTTTCTGCTGCCCTAGGCACTTTTAGTGCTGCCTCCCCGTTTGGTGAGTATGACACTATCGGCAGTGACTTTGGCAAGAATCGCTGATGTGAAAGTCGCCTTTTGCAGCAGATCGGGCAGTTTTTCTGCATCTGCCGTGTAACGGATCACTTACAGCAACACTGCATTCGGCCTCATTCATTACCCATGGGATTTGTGGCACTTGCCGTGATCTGGCAAATGTGGTACCATACCTCCCAACTTTTGAAGAAGGGAAGGAGGTATAAAGTTTGCGGCGCGTATAGTGTGCCGCGGCAAATTTTAGGCCACACCTCTGACCACACCCATTTCACAACTAGTCACACCCATATCCACGTCCCAACCACAGCCATTTAGCACTGCTGATCACACTGTTTTATATACAATAATTATAAACAAAAAAAAATATGGCCACACATAATAGCCACACATGATGCTCAATACTGTATAACGGTCACCACACATGATGCTCCATACTGTATAATGGCCACACACAGTTCTCCATACTGTATAATGGCCACGCATGATGCTCAATACTGTATAATGGCCACACATGATGCTCCATAGTGTATAATGGCCACACATGATGCTCCATAATGTATAATGGCCACACAGTGCTCCATACTGTATAATGATCCCACATGATGCTCAATACTGTATAATGGCCACACATGATGCTCCATAGTGTATAATGGCCACACACAGTTCTCCATACTGTATAATGGCCACACATGATGCTCAGTACTGTATAATGGCCACACATGATGCTCCATAATGTATAATGGCCACACATGATGCTCCATAATGTATAATGGCCACACAGTGCTCCATACTGTATAATGATCCCACATGATGCTCAATACTGTATAATGGCCACACATGATGCTCCATAGTGTATAATGGCCACACATGATGCTCCATAATGTATAATGGCCACACAGTGCTCCATACTGTATAATGATCCCACATGATGCTCAATACTGTATAATGGCCACACATGATGCTCCATAATGTATAATGGCCACACATGATGCTCCATAATGTATAATGGCCACACAGTGCTCCATACTGTATAATGATCCCACATGATGCTCAATACTGTATAATGGCCACACATGATGCTCCATAGTGTATAATGGCCACACATGATGCTCCATAATGTGCAGGTCCTTCTCAAAAAATTAGCATATAGTGTTAAATTTCATTATTTACCATAATGTAATGATTACAATTAAACTTTCATATATTATAGATTCATTATCCACCAACTGAAATTTGTCAGGTCTTTTATTGTTTTAATACTGATGATTTTGGCATACAACTCCTGATAACCCAAAAAACCTGTCTCAATAAATTAGCATATTTCACCCATCCAATCAAATAAAAGTGTTTTTTAATAACAAACAAAAAAACCATCAAATAATAATGTTCAGTTATGCACTCAATACTTGGTCGGGAATCCTTTGGCAGAAATGACTGCTTCAATGCGGCGTGGCATGGAGGCAATCAGCCTGTGACACTGCTGAGATGTTATGGAGGCCCAGGATGCTTCAATAGCGGCCTTAAGCTCATCCAGAGTGTTGGGTCTTGCGTCTCTCAACTTTCTCTTCACAATATCCCACAGATTCTCTATGGGGTTCAGGTCAGGAGAGTTGGCAGGCCAATTGAGCACAGTAATACCATGGTCAGTAAACCATTTACCAGTGGTTTTGGCACTGTGAGCAGGTGCCAGGTCGTGCTGAAAAAATGAAATCTTCATCTCCATAAAGCATTGACCCTGTCCTTGATGAAACACAGTGGACCAACACCAGCAGCTGACATGGCACCCCACACCATCACTGACTGTGGGTACTTGACACTGGACTTCAGGCATTTTGGCATTTCCTTCTCCCCAGTCTTCCTCCAGACTCTGGCACCTTGATTTCCGAATGACATGCAAAATTTGCTTTCATCAGAAAAAAGTACTTGGGACCACTTAGCAACAGTCCAGTGCTGCTTCTCTGTAGCCCAGGCCAGGCGCTTCTGCCGCTGTTTATGGTTCAAAAGTGGCTTTACCTGGGGAATGCGGCACCTGTAGCCCATTTCCTGCACACGCCTGTGCACGGTGGCTCTGGATGTTTCCACACCAGACTCAGTCCACTGCTTCCTCAGGTTCCCCAAGGTCTGGAATCGGTCCTTCTCCACAATCTTCCTCAGGGTCCGGTCTCCTCTTCTCGTTGTACAGCGTTTTCTGCCACATTGTTTCCTTCCAACAGACTTACCATTGAGGTGCCTTGATACAGCACTCTGGGAACAGCCTATTTGTTGAGAAATTTCTTTCTGGGTCTTACCCTCTTGCTTGAGGGTGTCAATGATGGCCTTCTTGACATCTGTCAGGTCGCTAGTCTTACCCATGATGGGGGTTTTGAGTAATGAACCAGGCAGGGAGTTTATAAAAGCCTCAGGTATCTTTTGCATGTGTTTAGAGTTAATTTGTTGATTCAGAAGATTAGGGTAATAGGTCGTTTAGAGAACCTTTTCTTGATATGCTAATTTATTGAGACAGGTTTTTTGGGTTATCAGGAGTTGTATACCAAAATCATCAGTATTAAAACAATAAAAGACCTGACAAATTTCAGTTGGTGGATAATGAATCTATAATATATGAAAGTTTAATTGTAATCATTACATTATGGTAAATAATGAAATTTAACACTATATGCTAATTTTTTGAGAAGGACCTGTATAATGGCCACACAGTGCTCCATACTGTATAATGATCCCACATGATGCTCAATACTGTATAATGGCCACAAATGATGCTCAATATTGTATAACGGCCACACATGATGCTCCATACTGTATAACGGTTACACAGTGCTCCATACTGTATAATGGCCACACATAGCGCTCCATACTGTATAATGGCCACACATAGTGCTCCATACTGTATAATGATCCCACATGATGCTCAATACTGCATAATGGCCACAAATGATGCTCCATACTGTATAATGGCCACACATGATGCTTCATACTGTATAATGTCCATTGGCCACACATGATGCTCCATACTGTATAATGGCCACACATGATGCTCAATACTGTATAATGGCCACACACAGTTCTCCATACTGTATAATGATCCCACATGATGCTCAATACTGTATAATGACCCCCCCTCCTGTATGCATGGCGGCTCATATTCCCCCCCCTGAATGCATGGCTCATATTCCCCCCTCCTGTATGCATGGCTCATATTCCCCTCTCCTGTATGCATGGCTTCTCTCCCCCCCCCGCTCCTGTTCCCATCTTGCATGGCGCGCCGGCTTATGTCCTCATTCATCCCCCCATCCCCCCGTCCCTCATACTCACCTGACCGTCACCTGTCCCACACACTGCGTGGCCGCGCCGACATCCCTCTAGCTCTGTCCCGACTCCCGGCGCAGCACCTTCTTCCTGCGTGAGCGGTCATGTGATACCGCTCATTAAGGTCATGAATATGTGCATAGGCGAGCGCGGGGGGGACCTGGAGCAGTGGGGGCCCTGTGCCAGTGCCTGGGCGGCTGGGCCCACCGGAGAATCCTCCGGTTCTCCGGTGGGCCAGTCCGAGCCTGTTCTGCAGATTAGACATAACTGAGCGCTTGATTTGCTCATATTGAAGGGCGTGGGAGGGGGGAGATGATATTTCTCAAGTACTTCGGGGCTCCAGCGGATGGAGGAGATGAGACATTGATAATCTTTTGGCCCCAGGCGGTGTATAGTTTATTTTCCATACCCTGGGAGAATTCAGGGTTTGCCCACAGAGGTAAATATTTAGATATTCTGAAAGAGAGACTATAGTTTTTCCTAACCGCTTTCCAAGTTGAAATTGTACGTCTAAATAGGGTTGATTGTCTTAAATTTCCAGGGAGGGAGGAAAGTTGCGCATGTTAACCATCTAGGCTCCAGCGGATGGAGGAGATGAGAGACATTTAAGTCATCTCAGCGGCTTCGAAAGACAGAAACTATTGTAACACAGTTATTAAGGTTGAAGGAAGACTTTAAGTCCATCTAGTTCAACCCATAGCCTAACCTAACATGCCCTAACATGTTGATGCAGAGGAAGCCAAAAAAAACCCATGTGGCAAAGAGTAAGCTCCACATTGGTGAAAAAAATTCCTTCCCGACTCCACATAACAGCAATCAGACTAGTTCCCTGGATCAACGCCCTATCAAGGAATCTAGTGTATATACCCTGTAACATTATACTTTTCCAGAAAAGTATCTGCAGCGCCCCAGAGACCTGGTCGTTTCAGTGGTGTCGCTCTGCCACTCAGGGGAGTGATGGTACGTCCGATGGCACTAAAGGAGTTCACCTGACCAGGTATCACCAGCACACATTACACTTCACACTCCGGCCACTAGGGGGAGCAAAAGGTTTTATTTATTAGGCCACTCCTCACACTGGTAAAACTAGGGGTTGGATAGGAAGTTAGACAGAAGCTGACTGGGTTTTGTCCAGGCAACATCCGTGGCAGGGGGTGTTGCGAGGAAGATTCAGAGGGGTACCTGTCAGGCGTGGGAACCTGGCAGTGACTTAGCGACAAGAACAGATCGTTACAGAGACGCGCCTGCACTACCTTGCGGCGGCATCTAAAGAAAGGACACGAAGCGAAGGATATTGTGGACAGTGAGAAATTAGATCAAGCACAAAGGAGAACCAGTAGAAGTCGTGCTCGGAGAACGGCAACATCCTACCGGCGTGAAGCCGGTGACCGGAACACCGAGGAAGTAACTGACTTTATGCCTTACTTCAAATACTGCAGGGTAGTTAATTATAGGTTGGCTGTCTACCATACATCACCTAAGCAGACATAGGGGGCAAGCGTGGAGAGGGGCGTCTCTAGGGTCCCAGAATAGCTCCGAGCCTCCCCATCAAACGGGTGCGTCCTAGCCATAACACACTTGGGGGACGGAAAGAAAGAACTAGAAAGAGCAAGAACAGAAGTTGTGAGGACTATCCCGAATGCTCAGGAGGGAAGAACTACAATATACAGGAGCTAGTGGTAGGCAACGATTTCCTCCTGCAAAGGGAACTCTGGATGTGCCTTCGGACCGGCCGGTCTCAGACAGCCCAGTTGACAGTGCTCTGGATTGAGGATCCCGAAGCCTTCAGTAAAAGGTAAAGAGACTGCTACCCTGTGTCCTCGTTAATAACTGCGCCTCACACCATCGTCACCTACACTATCGGGAAGCCCTGGGGACATCCTTCACCTGTGGGAAGGTATACCATCTAGCTGCCATCACATCACCCCAGCGGACCCCAAGCAGCGTCGGTCAACCTGACCGAATACCACAGGTGGCGTCACAAACTCCTAACAACCTCCATCACCCTTTCATTGGGCGCCCCTTAGCAGGGTCACAGACCGGGTCCAGCCACCGTGACAATCTCAGAACTGAGACAGAGAGGACCGGTACCGAGTAACCCGCGGCCCTGCGTCTGGGGGCGCTCTATCTTGGCGTCACGAACAGGATCGTACTTAAGCCTGAAGAATTGGGTCATGTGTGCCTTGGAACTGTGTTAGAATTGTGCTTGAACTGTGATTTATTGCAAATACTGTGCATTGCTGATCACCGCAAGGATTCCCGCCAAAATTGCCGCCATTATAGCGCCACGAGGAGCGCAAGAGAAGAAGAAGGGCGTGGAGTTGTGGGCGTGAAAGAACTGAGAAGCACGAAAAGCAATGGCCGCCCAGTCTAAATATTTCTGTACCTTGAGGACGTGTCCGTCAGCCGAGATCCGCCTCCTGATCCTTAATGGAAGGCGGGGACCAAAGAAACGAAACCGCCCACAAAGGAGAGAGCGGGAAAAGGACAAAGAGGACAGCAGCCATGTGGAGGACGCCATGACAAGCCACCCGGAGCCGGAGTGTGGAGTCGAAGTCGGAGACTCCCCCAGTTACCCGGAAGGGCATCGTGGCAAAACCTACGCTGCTGATACCGAGTCCCTGCAGCTTGGAATGGAGGAGCTGATCGATCAGCTCCTGCAGCTGCAGGTAGAGACCAAGTCCTCGCATCCGGTGGCGCCTGCGAAGGATCCATCGCCGCTGATGTCGCTCCTTGTGCCGCAACCGGAGCCCCTGCTGATCCCGTCATCGACAGAGTCGCCCGATCCCGAGGTCACCGTGGTGGCAGGTAAGGACACTGATCATTCCCCGGTGACTGAGGACCTGTTGGTGGGCCCGGTCGCAGCGCCGCCTCCCTACTGCACTCACCGCCTTCAGCGCTTTGACCCCTGGGACCAAGTCACGGGTATGGGGCTGTTGCTCGAGGTCCCGATGGAACCCTCTACCCTGCCGGGTGAGGTCCACACCGAATGGACCGTATATCGCTGGGTGCACCCCGGGTCAGACTTCATGGGGTTCCCCGGGGCTGAAAAGCAGGAGGGAGAGAGAGTGGAGGTCCTCAGCTGGGAGAGGTACCAGGCCCAACTTGCTCGGCAGTGGGAGGGGAAGGAAGCCGAATATCAGGCCCAGCGTCAGGCCTACGACCGGAAAGATCGGGTGGTCAAGGCCAAGGCCCGCAAGGACCGCAGCACGAACCCTGGCCCACGGAAGTAGGGCCAAGTGGTAGCCTTTCGACTTTGTGGAGGCTGGGGCTTCATTAAAGAACCGGGGCTATATGCAGAGGTGTTCGTTAACCGCAGGGATGTGGAGTCGCACCTCCTGGAGGGACATCCGGATCGGGATCTCTACCCGGGGGACATTGTCACATATACCAGACATTTTGGGGAAAAGGGCTGGTTCGCGTTGGATGTGCACAAGAGGAAAGATCCGGTAGCGCACCAGGCCAAGGCTTCAGCACAGCCATTCCCCGTAGCAAAGGCGTCCCCTTGTGACCGGTCTACCATTACTACTGAGATTACGGTGGTTGCTCCGACGTGCACCATTGTCAAGACCACAACCTGCACCATTGCTACCACCGTGGTGGCCGAAGGGTTGGCCTCAGTGATGGCTAGTACCCCGGGCGACTTGGGCTCCAGAACTGTAGCCACCCAGACTCCGGCCTGGACCGAAGGGGCCCCTGGAGCCACACCTGGTAGCCGCAGGTATCCGGGTGGATGGCCCCGCCCACTGCTGCTGGTGGAGCTGCAACTGCCAGAGTCAAAATAAACCTCAGAGACCTGAAACTGTAAATAGTTAATCGTTTGTCTTCCTGCTGTTTTGCTGCTAGCACCCGTCTAGGGTTAAACCTCTCAGGGGTCCCCTTGTTTACCCGGGATCCCTATTGTTTTATTTTGCACAAGTTCATCACTGTTTAACAGACTGCCCAATCATGGACAGTGAATGATTCACAAACTGCTTTGTAAATAGTTCACACCTTCTTAAAGGTGCCCTCTACTGGTTTTACACAGAAAGAAGACTTTGTGAAGAGACTGTTTTTGAATACAGCGCAGAAGTTCTTGCTTTCTAATGGACTTGCAGATAGAGAGAATCTGCACTACCTCAAAGAGACTTGGTTCCCTCTTAAAGGGAATGTTCACATGTTGCACTCAAGTATAATGTTGCCTTTTAAAAAGTTAAATTGTAATAATGTTGAGACTTAGGAAATGTCAATAATGTTACTAGAGATTGAGGACAGGAAAAGTTGGAAGCCGAATTTCGACACAGTAAACCCATAGGGGTTAGAGAGTCCTCCTAAGAACCATAGATAGAAAAACAATGGCAGTAGGCCCAGACAAGGAGCTAGGCGGTCCTGCATTTGTGTAGTCAGAAAAATAAAGAAAAAGTTAAGTTTGCATTATAGTATTTTATAGTAGGCCTTTAGTGGGTTCAGTCTATACGCCCTTAAAGGAGAAGTTAAATTATTGTTCAGAATTTGCACTTAGTAGAATACCCGGCAGGATACCAGAAGTTATTTATCGTCAGAGTGTTATTTAAAATATTTAACCTTGTTTTTGTTTGCAACGTTCAAGTATCCTCACCTCCCATAAAGGGAAGCATTGTTATATTTATTTGTTCCTTGCATTTCAAAATTTTGCATGTCTTTTGCTAACATGTATTGTTGTTCTTCTTCCCAGTCCAGGAGTACTGGATTTAACCGGGGGGAGTGCAGCGCCCCAGAGACCTGGTCGTTGCAGTGGTGTCGCTCTGCCACTAAGGGGAGGGATGGTACATCCGATGGCACTAAAGGAGTTCACCTGACCAGGTATCACCAGCACACATTACACTTCACACTGCGGCCACTAGGCGGAGCAAAAGGTTTTATTTATTAGGCCACTCCTCACACTGGTAAAACTAGGGGTTGGATAGGAAGTTAGACAGATGGTTTTGTCCAGGCAACATTCCGTGGCAGGGGGTGTTGCGGGGAAGATTCAGAGGGGTCCCTGTCAGGCGTGGGAACCTGGCAGTGACTTAGCGACAAGGACAGATCGTTACAGAGCCGCGCCTGCACTACCTTGCGGCGGCATCTAAAGAAAGGACACGAAGCGAAGGATATTGTGGACAGTGAGAAACGAGATCAAGCACAAAGGAGAACCAGTAAAAGTCGTGCCCCGAGAACGGCAACATCCTACTGAGGCGCGAAGCCAGTGACCGGAACACCGAGTAAGTAACTGACTTTATGCTTTACTTCAAATACCGCAGGGCAGTTAATTATAGGTTGGCTGTCTACCATACATCACCTAAGCAGACATAGGGGGCAAACGCTGCTGCAGGGAACATATGAATGGGCCTTCAGCACGATGCCGGGGACAGCGCTAAACTTTAGCGCTGTCTCCGGCACGCTCCGTGTGGTACCCAGTGGGCACACGGGCAGCACACGTGTGCGGCACGTGTGCCACACTGATGTACCACAGAAACGTAGGGCACACGGATAATTCCGGTACCGATTTTTTTCGATACCGGAATTATCTGGACGTGTGGGACTGCCCTAATAGATACAGCACCCTTGCAGCCAGCACACCAAGGGCTGACTCCGCCCACTCGCGTCACTGGTAACATGCCTGTGGTGACATCATGGAAGGTCCTGGAGCTCCTCTGGGCTCTGCAGCTACCCTGACTGGAGCTGCAGAGCACGGAGCCTCCATGGCCGGTATATTAGGGGGGGATGCAGGGATGTGTGGAGCCCCCATGTCCGCTATATTATGGGGGATACGCGGGTGTGTGGAGCCCCCACGGCCGGTATATTATGGGGGGGATAATTAAGTTCGGCTACGTCACTCTGGTCCAGACTGCGCTGGTGCGGTGCGTCGCGCTTGCGCAGTCTATAAAGGCTTCGGACAGAGTGACACTCCCACCGTCATAGATAGGAGCGGCGACTCAGCATACTGGCCTCATCCATGGCATTATATACTGTGTATATATATATATATATATATATCTATATATATATATAATTGTCTAAGGGTTTTTCCGTCTGTCTTTCTGTCTGTCTGTCCTGGAAATCCCGCGTCTCTGATTGGTCGAGGCCGCCAGCGACGATGATGTCATAAAGTACGTAGACATCCCGCGTCTGATTGGTCGAGGTATATATATATGTATAGGAGCGGCGACTCAGCTTACTGGCCTCATCCATGGCATTATATACTGTATATATATATATATATATATATATGTATAGGAGCGGCGACTCAGCATACTGGCCTCATCCATGGCATTATATACTGTGTATATATATACAGTGGGGCAAAAAAGTATTTAGTCAGTCAGCAATAGTGCAAGTTCCACCACTTAAAAAGATGAGAGGCGTCTGTAATTTACATCATAGGTAGACCTCAACTATGGGAGACAAACTGAGAAAAAAATCCAGAAAATCGCATTGTCTGTTTTTTTAACATTTTATTTGCATATTATGGTGGAAAATAAGTATTTGGTCAGAAACAAAATTTCATCTCAATACTTTGTAATATATCCTTTGTTGGCAATGACAGAGGTCAAACGTTTTCTGTAAGTCTTCACAAGGTTGCCACACACTGTTGTTGGTATGTTGGCCCATTCCTCCATGCAGATCTCCTCTAGAGCAGTGATGTTTTTGGCTTTTCGCTTGGCAACACGGACTTTCAACTCCCTCCAAAGGTTTTCTATAGGGTTGAGATCTGGAGACTGGCAAGGCCACTCCAGGACCTTGAAATGCTTCTTACGAAGCCACTCCTTCGTTGCCTTGGCGTTGTGCTTTGGATCATTGTCATGTTGAAAGACCCAGCCACGTTTCATCTTCAATGCCCTTGCTGATGGAAGAAGGTTTGCACTCAAAATCTCACAATACATGGCCCCATTCATTCTTTCATGTACCCGGATCAGTCGTCCTGGCCCCTTTGCAGAGAAACAGCCCCAAAGCATGATGTTTCCACCACCATGCTTTACAGTAGGTATGGTGTTTGATGGATGCAACTCAGTATTCTTTTTCCTCCAAACACGACAAGTTGTGTTTCTACCAAACAGTTCCAGTTTGGTTTCATCAGACCATAGGACATTCTCCCAAAACTCCTCTGGATCATCCAAATGCTCTCTAGCAAACTTCAGACGGGCCCGGACATGTACTGGCTTAAGCAGTGGGACACGTCTGGCACTGCAGGATCTGAGTCCATGGTGGCGTAGTGTGTTACTTATGGTAGGCCTTGTTACATTGGTCCCAGCTCTCTGCAGTTCATTCACTAGGTCCCCCCGCGTGGTTCTGGGATTTTTGCTCACCGTTCTTGTGATCATTCTGACCCCACGGGGTGGGATTTTGCGTGGAGCCCCAGATTGAGGGAGATTATCAGTGGTCTTGTATGTCTTCCATTTTCTAATTATTGCTCCCACTGTTGATTTCTTCACTCCAAGCTGGTTGGCTACTGCAGATTCAGTCTTCCCAGCCTGGTGCAGGGCTACAATTTTGTTTCTGGTGTCCTTTGACAGCTCTTTGGTCTTCACCATAGTGGAGTTTGGAGTCAGACTGTTTGAGGGTGTGCACAGGTGTCTTTTTATACTGATAACAAGTTTAAACAGGTGCCATTACTACAGGTAATGAGTGGAGGAAAGAGGAGACTCTTAAAGAAGAAGTTACAGGTCTGTGAGAGCCAGAAATCTTGATTGTTTGTTTCTGACCAAATACTTATTTTCCACCATAATATGCAAAAAAAATGTTAAAAAAAAACAGACAATGTGATTTTCTGGATTTTTTTTTCTCAGTTTGTCTCCCATAGTTGAGGTCTACCTATGATGTAAATTACAGACGTCTCTCATCTTTTTAAGTGGTGGAACTTGCACTATTGCTGACTGACTAAATACTTTTTTGCCCCACTGTATGTATAGGAGCAGCGACTCAGCATACTGGCCTCATCCATGGCATTATATACTGTATATATATATATATATATGTATAGGAGCAGCGACTCAGCATACTGGCCTCATCCATGGCATTATATACTGTATATATATATGTATAGGATCAGCGACTCAGCTTACTGGCCTCATCCATGGCATTATATACTGTATATATATATATATATATATATATATATGTATAGGATCAGCGACTCAGCTTACTGGCCTCATCCATGGCATTATATACTGTATATCTATAATATAACGCTGGGAGCGTCACTCTGTCCGAAGCCTCTATAGACTGCGCAAGCGCCGGCGCAGTCTGGGCCTCACAGAGCGACGCTCCCGGGAGATCGCGGTATGCGTAAGCACTGAACGCATACCGCGATCTCCACCGGAGAGTCAGGGACTGCCAGGAGGGAGGGTAAGTATACTCACCTTTCCCGGTTCCAGCGCTGCTTGCGGCTCCGGCTCCCGGCTCCTCTGCTCCCGGCTCCGGAGGGCGCGGACTGCGCAGGCGCCGATTCCTGCTGCCGGAATCGGCGCCTGCGTAGTCCGCGCTTTCCAGCGCCATTTTCTTGAAGACACACTCCGGCTCCACTGCAGGTGTGTCTTCAAGAAAATGGCGCCGGAAAGCGCGGACTGCGCAGGCGCCGATTCCTGCTGCCGGAATCGGCGCCTGCGCAGTCCCCGCTTTCCGGCGCCATTTTCTTGAAGACATACCTGCAGTGGAGCCGGACGATAGGTGAGTATGGTATTTTTTTTTTTTTTTATATGGCAGCAGCATTCGGGGGCATACACACTGGAGCGGGGGGCATATAATACAATGGTGGCGCAGGATGGGAGCAGCACATGACAGAACGGGCGCAGGATGGCAGCAGCACATGACAGAACGGGCGCAGGATGGCCGCAGCACATGACAGAACGGGCGCAGGATGGCCGCAGCACATGACAGAACGGGCGCAGGATGGCAGCAGCACATGACAGAACGGGCGCATGACATAGGGTATACGTGAGTTCCGTGACCTGGAAAAAATTACCCCAACCCCCTTAAACAGATCTCTTAACAATCTAAAGAATAAACTTCTAACGTACTCAAAACAGCAGACGGAGACATATGTTGGATTTAATTGGCCACAGCAGCCATTTTATTAAATAAAAGATAACAGAACTTTTATGACAACCCAGAATAGGAGGGGCGGTCCTCGAAGCCCCAAAGTTATAAAAAACTCAGTATCCCAAAAACTCCACAATGTTCAGCCCAGGATGAGTCTTACCCCCAGCCGTAAAGCACCAGCTCAGGGATAGATAACAACCAATCCTGGTCCACCGAACCCACCCCCATGCCAGGGGTCCATAAATCCACCTCACGCGGAATAACCGTACCGCGCCTTGTTAAATTCTCTCATGGGGTGTCCAGGACCTCTCAAGATCCCCACCCCATTGAACCACGATTTACCATTTCCACCGACTTCGAAGACCTCCACCCCCGCCAACTGCCGTGACAATACCCTGACAGCATTCACATAACAAAATAAATACATTTAGACGCCTCTTAAAACAATACTCCAAAAGCCCACATATGCCGACTTCACCCCCCCATTACCCTAACCAAAAAAGGGAGGGTGGGCGGGAGATTCCTCACTTGTCACGCAGGCACCTAAAATGGATGCCTGCGTGAGGAGCGTGCCCCTTTTTATGTGCCCCCTCCCCACAGTCCCCTAGTTCCACCCCTTATTTTCAAAAAATGCCCCTAAAGCCACCCCTCAAGTTCCCAGTTAACCCCTTACCACCGTATCCCTTCTAACTGCTCCAGCTCCCCAGGTCCCACGTAACCCCGTCATGGCGGCCTCCCTTTACGTGCCGTGGGCCCCCAGTACGGCCTTTCTTGACATAGGGTATACGTGAGTTCCGTGACCTGGAAAAAATTACCCCAACCCCCTTAAACAGATCTCTTAACAATCTAAAGAATAAACTTCTAACGTACTCAAAACAGCAGACGGAGACATATGTTGGATTTAATTGGCCACAGCAGCCATTTTATTAAATAAAAGATAACAGAACTTTTATGACAACCCAGAATAGGAGGGGCGGTCCTCGAAGCCCCAAAGTTATAAAAAACTCAGTATCCCAAAAACTCCACAATGTTCAGCCCAGGATGAGTCTTACCCCCAGCCGTAAAGCACCAGCTCAGGGATAGATAACAACCAATCCTGGTCCACCGAACCCACCCCCATGCCAGGGGTCCATAAATCCACCTCACGCGGAATAACCGTACCGCGCCTTGTTAAATTCTCTCATGGGGTGTCCAGGACCTCTCAAGATCCCCACCCCATTGAACCACGATTTACCATTTCCACCGACTTCGAGGACCTCCACCCCCGCCACGAACACGAATGGCCTGACACCTTAGCCATTCATGTCCCTCCACACCTTCAAGCTTAATTCAATGCCACTACGGATAGCCAAACACCACATATCATTACCCACCGCGTTCAGGTGCACGCCATCAGCTCTCCAGTAAGCTCCTTGACCCGATTCCAAGTCCACATGTCTCACGGCCAACGCGCCATTCCTCACCATAAACCGAGATATGGCCCTGTTTATTTTAATCCGGGCCCTGTTCACCCCCTCGTGTGATCTAGCACCTCTCCATCTTTTACGGGGAATGATGTCGGACCACACCAACAACACTTTTGGAAACATGACCCAGAACCTCAGGATATCGAATTTGATATCCTTAATCAGCTCCCTACAAGACCGTTTAGCCAAATCATTCCCCCCTAAATGTATCACCACGATCTCCGGCACTCTATCCAGTCTAACAAAACGATGAAATTCAGGTAACCATTCCTTCCACACCATCCCCCCTTTACCGATCCATCGTAAAGTCACTGTCTCTCGAGAAAGACCCAACTGACGACCGTCCGGACGAACCGCAGCACGCAACGCAGCCCATACAACATACGAATG
The DNA here is from genome assembly GCF_032444005.1 of Ranitomeya imitator. Lineage (NCBI taxonomy): Eukaryota > Metazoa > Chordata > Amphibia > Anura > Dendrobatidae > Ranitomeya > Ranitomeya imitator. Next base: position 28,531 of record NW_027193867.1, on the reverse strand, counting down.
CCCCATGATCCAGACGAGCATCGGATCAGGCCCTGCAACACAGAAAGAAAGGCAACAAACAATTAACTTAACACAGCTTCTAACTCACAATAGGTTTGGGCGAACATACGACTGGAATCTTGAAGATTCCCACCTCCCAATTCTCCGAACCACATCCTCACCAAGGCCCCACCTAGCGGCCTCAGTCGCTGCCTCGATCCTGAAGGAGTGACCACTATATTGTGTTGCAGGTAAGCCCGCTGCCGCCAAACATTTCCTAAAAACAGAAATAAACTGAAAACGGGACAAGAAAGACCCATTTTCGTGCACCAAGAATGGCTCGTCTAACACCCCGCCCTTTGCCATGTACTTCTTCACGGATGCCACCGGGCACACCGGGGATCCTTCAACATTGAACAACACCACTTTGCACCCTTTCCCATACACGTCCGTTTTGGAAGCCTTAATAAACACTACCACCTTATTCCCTTCGACATCCACGTTTTCTCTTAACAAAATACCTCTTTTACTAACGGACGGGCTAACCAACTCACCTAACCGAAATGCCCCAAAGAAGGCCAAAGAAAAGGCTGCACAGAACAGAACCACTTCCCATTCGGAAAAACACACCTCTTGCAACTTCCGCTCAATGGCTGAGAGCACCTCATAAGATACGGGTCGGCGACCGTCCGAAGCCTTCCAGCCTTTCTTCCAACCCCGAACAACTTGCCGAACCAAGAAGGATTTCGTTATATCCTTACCCCCCTCCATTTAAGGTTGAAGGCTAGCCCCGCCAGAAACTTATTCAAACGTGTCATAGACCAACCTGCCTCCCAATGATGACCTAAGAACAACAACAAACCATACTCCTCCTCCATATCCTGGTCCATACTTGACATCCAGGATTCCCACAAGCTCCAAGCCTGATTATAATGAGACCAAGATGAATCCGCGAGCGATTTGGTAAATAACTCTGTTACGGCCCTCGCGGCAGGTTCCACAACTCCACTGGACAATCCCGGCCCGCGCTCTCCGCCTGTGGTGCCAAATCCCGGAAAAGCTGCCACTGAAATTGAGAAAGAGCAACAACTATTGGATCAGGCGCTGACAAGCTAACTTCAGATACAATCCATAAGTTAAACTTAAGACCCAGGAAAACCAAGTGCTGCAAGACCTTCACTACTGCAGGCGTAGCCGCTGACAACGAGTTTACCGCCGTCACCGTTCCAACATGCTCACAATGAAAAGAAATCTTCAAATTCCTCAATTTGTCACCCCACAGGGCCAACGCAACTACCCTGGGGAACAAATGCAACAGTAGCCGGTTGTTTGTTAACCCCTCCTCCTTCCATTCTTCCGGCCAAGCCGCTGCTGACCAGCTACCATGAAAGAAAAGACCAAAGCCACTCATTTCAACGACATGCACCAAAATGCCCAAGGAGGTAGCATCTGCCACCGGCTGAATCCACAGAGATCTGCCATTGTACTCGTCCAAAAATCCGCCCACATCTTCAAATCGTCCCGAAACTCTTTCTTTATCCTGATGAAATGCAAAGGGGACTTTACCCCTACTGTTGCCAAGGATAGGCGGCGGCAGAACGCTCGACCCATCGGCATGATCCTACATGCAAAGTTCAGTTTCCCTAACAACGATTGCAAACTGCGCAAATTTATCTTCTTCAAACCAATCGTATTAACCACATCTTGGCGCAACGCGGTAACCTTGTCTGCAGGTAGCCTACATTCCATTGCTACCGTGTCGATTTCAATGCCTAGGAAGCTCAACACTGTCACCGGACCAACTGTTTTATCCTCCGCCAAAGGCACCCCGAAGTTTTTTGTCACACTCTCCATTGTATGCAACAAAATCGAACAATCTGCTGATTCCGCTGGCCCTATAAACAGAAAGTCATCCAGATAGTGCGAACATGAGCGTATCCCAGACACATCTTTCACCACCCATTCTAGGAACGTGCTGAAGGCCTCAAAGTAAGCACATGAAATCGAGCAACCCATGGGAAGACAACGATCAACAAAGAAGCCGCCATCCCAAAAACAACCCAATAAATGCAAACTGTCAGGATGAACTGGCAACAAACGAAAGGCCGCTTCGATGTCGGTCTTAGCCAGCTTAGCCCCCTTTCCACATGCTCTAACCCACTCCATCGCTGAATCGAATGATAAGTACGACACCGAACTCAACTCGGGATCAATACCATCATTAACCGAAGATCCCTTCGGAAATGACAGGTGATGGATTAACCTAAATTTATTAGGTTCTTTCTTAGGGACCACGCCAAGAGGTGACACCCTCAGATTTGCAATCGGAGGGGCGACAAACGGGCCTGCCATTCTTCCCAGAGCAACTTCCTTATTCAACTTCTCCGACACGACCTCCGGGAATTGTAACGCCGATTTCAAATTTTTTCTTTTTAAACTAACATCCTGCTCAACATAAGGGATTTTGAAACCCTCCTTAAAACCGTCGCGCAATAAAACTGCAGCTGACCTATCAGGGTATCTACTTAGAAAGGCCTCCATCACGACCCACTGCACCGGAGTCACCCCTTTTGTCAGCTGAATCTCCAACTTTTTGCCTGTTACCCCTGAAACATTTTGAAGCGCTATGCACCCCCCCGCAGGTTGAACACTCGTGCCTATATTTACACTTGCTCCCGAATCTGCATATGCCATCATTGAAGGCGAAACACAGTCCCTTCTGCAAAGCCGCCGAGTGTCCTGACTGCCCTGAACTCCCGGCGCCCCCGTGAAAAGGCTGGCTAGTCTGACCTAAACGGGACGGGACCATAACTCTCATCCATAACGCTATGTCCTTGTGATCCCACCTGATACTTGGCCTAAAAGCCTTACGCTGACGAAACTGTTCGTCATAGCGTAACCAACCCTGTCCCCCATAGGTCCTGTAAGCCTCCCCTATGGCATCTAAGTAACAAAATAATGCCGAGCAATTTTCCGGGGCCTTCTCCCCGATTACGCTAGCCATAATAGCGAAAGCTTGCAGCCAATTTGAAAATGATCTGGGAATCAGCCTATATCTCCGTTTCTCCTCATCTTCTTTTTTAGAGTCCTCCCTTCTAGGTCTATCCAAATTAAATCTCTCTAGGGGTAAAAGAGAAAATATTTCTATGCACTCCCCTTTCCAGATTTTTTCCCTAACCTCTTGTTTTAAATGTGCCCCTAACGGGCCCTCGAAGCAGACATAGACCTCCCCCCTAGCCGCATCGTCTAGTTGCGGTACATCCTCCTTTTCCTTATCCTGCAAAGCTCCCTCACCTGGTGCATCAATTCCTGACCCAGGCCCTGGTGCTGTTCCGTCCTTCTCCCTTGATGAGCTCCCCGTGTCTGCCGCAGGACCCGCACTGCTGGATGTACCCGTAACTTCAGACAACTGTCTAGACCCCTCAAACGACCCCGTATTTCCCAACCAAGCAGCTGACGGCAAAGACCCCCTGCTAAGACCGGACCCCCACAAGCCCGCTAGCTCCCCTAAACCTCTAAGGATTAAACCCATACCCCCGCTAGCAACTCCCGAAGTAATGTCAGTATTCCTAGCTTCAGGGGAAACTATGCCTGGCAAATTAAAGATAGGGAAAATGTTCTCACCTAGCTGCCTGGGTGCTGTGAGCCCAGCAGCCGAAGATCCAGCTCCCAGCCGAAGGTGTCCTGCATCCCGACCGGCTTGATCCGCGATGTTGCCCGCCGGACTCCTGGCGGCCGTATCCGTGTCCTGGCGACTCGGTGATGCCGTCGACTGCCCTGGTGCTGCGGAAAGGGAAAAGGCCGAGCCAGCATCCTGCTGCCCGATGGAAGATGTGCGGCTCCTTGCCACGGATACGTCCCCGGCACTGCGTACCGAAGCGACGGAATGTCGCCTGCCGGAATCCGGAAAATTTCCGCCACCACCAGCAGAGGACGCAGATCCAGGAAAGTCCCGGCCATCACCAGCAGAGGGCGCAGATCCAGGAAAATCCCGGCCATCACCAGCAGAGGGCGCAGCTGCAGGAAAATCCCGGCCAACACCAGCAGAGGGCGCAGAACTTGCAATATCCAGGCCACCACCAGCAGAGGGCGCTGCTGCGTTGAAGACTCCAGAGCTGTGCACTGCAGAAGGCCGCACGCTGATGCCAGGGCCAGCCGACTGCCGCCCGCATAATCCTCGGCGCTGAGGGGCCACCGCACCTGACCCCCGTCTCCTCGGCTGTCGCTGCCTCCCACGCTGAGCGGTGCCAGCGGGCATGCTGGCGGCCGCCGTACCGGCTCCTGCTCCTGCCGCCCCACGTCGCCCGGACACTGAAGGAGGGGAGGAAGGATCCACCCCCCGTTGTAGGCCCCGCCGCACTGGAGGATTCCTCCCGGCGCCGCGCTGTGAGGTGGAGGGAACAGCGCTGCTTACCGGAGGGTCCGCAGAGGGGCTCCTATTTCGGCGCCGGGCCCTGGGGATGATGTCCGGGCTTAGGCGCGCCGGAGGCCTAGTCCTCCGCGGCCGGCGCCCGTCCTGCGGTGCCTGCGATGGTGCTCCCGATGTCCCCTGGAGAAGGCTGTTAACGGATGCATTCAGCCAATCTGTCCCCTGGGAGCTGGCTGCCGTCCGGAGACGCTGGAGGATCGCTTCAACATCCATTCTGGTAAGTGTGACAGAGATTCCTCACTTGTCACGCAGGCACCTAAAATGGATGCCTGCGTGAGGAGCGTGCCCCTTTTTATGTGCCCCCTCCCCACAGTCCCCTAGTTCCACCCCTTATTTTCAAAAAATGCCCCTAAAGCCACCCCTCAAGTTCCCAGTTAACCCCTTACCACCGTATCCCTTCTAACTGCTCCAGCTCCCCAGGTCCCACGTAACCCCGTCATGGCGGCCTCCCTTTACGTGCCGTGGGCCCCCAGTACGGCCTTTCTGGATGGGAGCAGCACATGACAGAACGGGGCGCAGGATGGCCGCAGCACATGACAGAACGGGCGCAGGATGGCCGCAGCACATGACAGAACGGGCGCAGGATGGCCGCAGCACATGACAGAACGGGCGCAAGATGGCAGCAGCACATGACAGAACGGGCGCAGGATGGCAGCAGCACATGACAGAACGGGCGCAGGATGGCCGCAGCACATGACAGAACGGGCGCAAGATGGCAGCAGCACATGACAGAACGGGCGCAGGATGGCAGCAGCACATGACAGAACGGGCGCAGGATGGCAGCAGCACATGACAGAACGGGCGCAGGATGGCAGCAGCACATGACAGAACGGGCGCAGGATGGCAGCAGCACATGACAGAACGGGCGCAGGATGGCAGCAGCACATGTCAGAACGGGCGCAGGATGGCCACAGCACATGACAGAACGGGCGCAGGATGGCCGCAGCACATGACAGAACGGGCGCAGGATGGCAGCAGCACATGACAGAACGGGCGCAGGATGGCCGCAACACATGACAGAACGGGCGCGGGATGGCAGCAGCACATGATAGAACGGGCGCGGGATGGCCGCAGCACATGACAGAACGGGCGCGGGATGGCAGCAGCACATGACAGAACGGGCGAAGGAAGGCAGCAGCACATGACAGAACGGGCGAAGGATGGCAGCAGCACATGACAGAACGGGCGCAGGATGGCAGCAGCACATGACAGAACGGGCGCAGGATGGGAGCAGCACATGACAGAACGGGCGCAGGATGGCAGCAGCACATGACAGAACGGGCGCAGGATGGCAGCAGCACATGACAGAACGGGCGCAGGATGGCAGCAGCACATGACAGAACGGGCGCAGGATGGCAGCAGCACATGACAGAACGGGCGCAGAGTGGCAGCAGCACATGACAGAACGGGAGCAGGATGGCAGCAGCACATGACAGAACGGGCGCAGGATGGGAGCAGCAAATGACAGAACGGGGGCGCAGGATGGGAGCAGCAAATGACAGAACGGGCGCAGGATGGGAGCAGCGCATGACAGAACGGGCGCAGGATGGGAGCAGCGCATGACAGAATGGAGGCGCAGGATGGGAGCAGCAAATGACAGGATGGGGGCGCAGGATGGAGCAGCACATACCAGGATGGAGACCATATACCAATATAAATGCTCGCCACCCGGGCGTAGAACGGGTTCAATAGCTAGTATATATATATATGTATAGGAGCAGCGACTCAGTATACTGGCCTCATCCATGGCATTATATACTGTGTATATATATATATATATATGTATAGGAGCAGCGACTCAGCATACTGGCCTCATCCATGGCATTATATACTGTGTATATATATATATATATATATATATATATATATGTATAGGATCAGCGACTCAGCTTACTGGCCTCATCCATGGCATTATATACTGTAATATATATATATATATATGTATAGGAGCAGCGACTCAGCATACTGGCCTCATCCATGGCATTATATACTGTATATATATATATATATATATATACATATAGGTATAGGAGCAGCGACTCAGCATACTGGCCTCATCCATGGCATTATATACTGTGTATATATATATATATATATATATGTATAGGATCAGCGACTCAGCTTAGTGGCCTCATCCATGGCATTATATACTGTGTATATATATATATATATATGTATAGGATCAGCGACTCAGCTTACTGGCCTCATCCATGGCATTATATACTGTATATCTATAATATAACGCTGGGAGCGTCACTCTGTCCGAAGCCTCTATAGACTGCGCAAGCGCAAGCGCCGGCGCAGTCTGGGCCTCACAGAGCGACGCTCCCGGGAGATCGCGGTATGCGTAAGCACTGAACGCATACCACGATCTCCACCGGAGAGTCAGGGACTGCCAGGAGGGAGGGTAAGTATACTCACCTTTCCCGGTTCCAGCGCTGCTTGCGGCTCCGGCTCCCGGCTCCTCTGCTCCCGGCTCCGGAGGGCGCGGACTGCGCAGGCGCCGATTCCTGCTGCCGGAATCGGCGCCTGCGTAGTCCGCGCTTTCCGGCGCCATTTTCTTGAAGACACACTCCGGCTCCACTGCAGGTGTGTCTTCAAGAAAATGGCGCCGGAAAGCGCGGACTGCGCAGGCGCCGATTCCTGCTGCCGGAATCGGCGCCTGCGCAGTCCCCGCTTTCCGGCGCCATTTTCTTGAAGACATACCTGCAGTGGAGCCGGACGATAGGTGAGTATGGTATTTTTTATTTTTTTTATATGGCAGCAGCATTCGGGGGCATACACACTGGAGCGGGGGGCATATAATACAATGGTGGCGCAGGATGGAAGCACCACATGACAGAACGGGCGCAGGATGGCAGCAGCACATGACAGAACGGGCGCAGGATGGCCGCAGCACATGACAGAACGGGCGAAGGATGGCAGCAGAGCATGACAGAACGGGCGAAGGATGGCCGCAGCACATGACAGAACGGGCGCAGGATGGCCGCAGCACATGACAGAACGGGCGCAGGATGGCAGCAGCACATGACAGAACGGGCGCAGGTTGGCCGCAACACATGACAGAACGGGCACGGGATGGCAGCAGCACATGACAGAACGGGCGCGGGATGGCCGCAGCACATGACAGAACGGGCGCGGGATGGCAGCAGCACATGACAGAACGGGCGAAGGATGGCAGCAGCACAAGACAGAACGGGCGAAGGATGGCAGCAGCACATGACAGAACGGGCGCAGGATGGCAGCAGCACATGACAGAACGGGCGCAGGATGGCAGCAGCACATGACAGAACGGGCGCAGGATGGCAGAAGCACATGACAGAACGGGCGCAGGATGGCAGCAGCACATGACAGAACGGGCGCAGGATGGCAGCAGCACATGACAGAACGGGCGCAGGATGGCAGCAGCACATGACAGAACGGGCGCAGGATGGCAGCAGCACATGACAGAACGGGCGCAGGATGGCAGCAGCACATGACAGAACGGGCGCAGGATGGCAGCAGCACATGACAGAACGGGGGCGCAGGATGGGAGCAGCAAATGACAGAACGGGCGCAGGATGGGAGCAGCGCATGACAGAACGGGCGCAGGATGGGAGCAGCGCATGACAGAATGGAGGCGCAGGATGGGAGCAGCAAATGACAGAATGGAGGCGCAGGATGGGAGCAGCACATGACAGGATGGGGGCGCAGGATGGAGCAGCACATACCAGGATGGAGACCATATACCAATATAAATGTTCGCCACCCGGGCGTAGAACGGGTTCAATAGCTAGTATATATATATATGTATAGGAGCAGCGACTCAGCATACTGGCCTCATCCATGGCATTATATACTGTATATATTATATATGTATAGGAGCAGCGACTCAGCTTACTGGCCTCATCCATGGCATTATATACTGTATATATATATATATATATATATATATATATATGTATAGGAGCAGCGACTCAGCATACTGGCCTCATCCATGGCATTATATACTGTGTATATATATATATATATATATATATATATGTATAGGATCAGCGACTCAGCTTACTGGCCTCATCCATGGCATTATATACTGTGTATATATATATATATATATATATATGTATAGGAGCAGCGACTCAGCTTACTGGCCTCATCCATGGCATTATATACTGTATATATATATGTATAGGAGCAGCGACTCAGCTTACTGGCCTCATCCATGGCATTCTATACTGTATATATATATATATATATATATATATATATATATGTATAGGAGCGGCGACTCAGCTTACTAGCCTCATCCATGGCATTATATACTGTATATATATATATGTATAGGAGCGGCGACTCAGCTTACTAGCCTCATCCATGGCATTATATACTGTATATATATATATGTATAGGAGCGGTGACTCAGCATACTGGCCTCATCCATGGCATTATATACTGTATATATATATATATGTATAGGAGCGGTGACTCAGCATACTGGCCTCATCCATGGCATTATATACTGTGTATATATACAGTTAGGGCCAGAAATATTTGGACAGTGACACAAGTTTTGTTATTTTAGCTGTTTACAAAAACATGTTCAGAAATACATTTATATATATATATAATATGGGCTGAAAGTGCACACTCCCAGCTGCAATATGATAGTTTCCACATCCAAATCGGAGAAAGGGTTTAGGAATCATAGCTCTGTAATGCATAGCGTCCTCTTTTTCAAGGGACCAAAAGTAATTGGACAATGGACTCTAAGGGCTGCAATTAACTCTGAAGGCGTCTCCCTCGTTAACCTGTAATCAATGAAGTAGCTAAAAGGTCAGGGGTGGATTCCAGGTGTGTGGTTTTGCATTTGGAAGCTGTTGCTGTGAGCAGACAACATGCGGTCAAAGGAATTCTCAATTGAGGTGAAGCAGAACATCCTGAGGCTGAAAAAAAAGAAAAAATCCATCAGAGAGATAGCAGACATGCTTGGAGTAGCAAAATCAACAGTTGGGTACATTCTGAGAAAAAAGGAATTGACTGGTGAGCTTGGGAACTCAAAAAGGCCTGGGCGTCCACGGATGACAACAGTGGTGGATGATCGCCGCATACTTAATTTGGTGAAGAAGAACCCGTTCACAACATCAACTGAAGTCCAGAACACTCTCAGTGAAGTAGGTGTATCTGTCTCTAAGTCAACAGTAAAGAGAAGACTCCATGACAGTAAATACAAAGGGTTCACATCTAGATGCAAACCATTCATCAATACCAAAAATAGACAGGCCAGAGTTAAATTTGCAGAAAAACACCTCAAGAAGCCAGCTCAGTTCTGGAAAAGTATTCTATGGACAGATGAGACAAAGATCAACCTGTACCAGAATGATGGGAAGAAAAAAGTTTGGAGAAGAAAGGGAACGGCACATGATCCAAGGCACACCACATCCTCTGTAAAACATGGTGGAGGCAACGTGATGGCATGGGCATGCATGGCTTTCAATGGCACTGGGTCACTTGTGTTTATTGATGACATAAGAGCAGACAAGAGTAGCCGGATGAATTCTGAAGTGTACCGGGATATACTTTCAGCCCAGATTCAGCCAAATGCTGCAAAGTTGATTGGACGGCGCTTCATAGTACAGATGGACAATGACCCCAAGCATACAGCCAAAGCTACCCAGGAGTTCATGAGTGCCAAAAAGTGGAACATTCTGCAATGGCCAAGTCAATCTCCAGATCTAAACCCAATTGAGCATGCATTTCACTTGCTCAAATCCAGACTTAAGACGGAAAGACCCACAAACAAGCAAGACCTGAAGGCTGCGGCTGTAAAGGCCTGGCAAAGTATTAAGAAGGAGGAAACCCAGCGTTTGGTGATGTCCATGGGTTCCAGACTTAAGGCAGTGATTGCCTCCAAAGGATTTGCAACAAAATATTGAAAATAAAAATATTTTGTTTGGGTTATGTTTATTTGTCCAATTACTTTTGACCTCCTAAAATGTGGAGTGTTTGTAAAGAAATGTGTACAATTCCTACATTTTCTATCAGATATTTTTGTTCAACCCTTCAAATTAAACGTTACAATCTGCACTTGAATTCTGTTGTAGAGGTTTCATTTCAAATCCAATGTGGTGGCATGCAGAGCCCAACTCGCGAAAATTGTGTCACTGTCCAAATATTTCTGGCCCTAACTGTATATATATATATATATATATATAGGAGCAGCGACTCAGCATACTGGCCTCATCCATGGCATTATATACTGTATGTATATATATATATATATATATATATAGGAGCAGCGACTCCGCATACTGGCCTCATCCATGGCATTATATACTGTGTATATATATATATATATATACAGTGGGGCAAAAAAGTATTTAGTCAGTCAGCAATAGTGCAAGTTCCACCACTCAAAAAGATGAGAGGCGTCTGTAATTTACATCATAGGTAGACCTCAACTATGGGAGACAAACTGAGAAAAAAAAATCCAGAAAATCACATTGTCTGTTTTTTTAACAATTTATTTGCATATTATGGTGGAAAATAAGTATTTGGTCAGAAACAAAATTTCATCTCAATACTTTGTAATATATCCTTTGTTGGCAATGACAGAGGTCAAACGTTTTCTGTAAGTCTTCACAAGGTTGCCACACACTGTTGTTGGTATGTTGGCCCATTCCTCCATGCAGATCTCCTCTAGAGCAGTGATGTTTTTGGCTTTTCGCTTGGCAACACGGACTTTCAACTCCCTCCAAAGGTTTTCTATAGGGTTGAGATCTGGAGACTGGCTAGGCCACTCCAGGACCTTGAAATGCTTCTTACGAAGCCACTCCTTCGTTGCCCTGGCGGTGTGCTTTGGATCATTGTCATGTTGAAAGACCCAGCCACGTTTCATCTTCAATGCCCTTGCTGATGGAAGGAGGTTTGCACTCATAATCTCACGATACATGGCCCCATTCATTCTTTCATGTACCCGGATCAGTCGTCCTGGCCCCTTTGCAGAGAAACAGCCCCAAAGCATGATGTTTCCACCACCATGCTTTACAGTAGGTGTGGTGTTTGATGGATGCAACTCAGTATTCTTTTTCCTCCAAACACGACAAGTTGTGTTTCTACCAAACAGTTCCAGTTTGGTTTCATCAGACCATAGGACATTCTCCCAAAACTCCTCTGGATCATCCAAATGCTCTCTAGCAAACTTCAGACGGGCCCGGACATGTACTGGCTTAAGCAGTGGGACACGTCTGGCACTGCAGGATCTGAGTCCATGGTGGCGTAGTGTGTTACTTATGGTAGGCCTTGTTACATTGGTCCCAGCTCTCTGCAGTTCATTCACTAGGTCCCCCCGCATGGTTCTGGGATTTTTGCTCACCGTTCTTGTGATCATTCTGACCCCACGGGGTGGGATTTTGCGTGGAGCCCCAGATCGAGGGAGATTATCAGTGGTCTTGTATGTCTTCCATTTTCTAATTATTGCTCCCACTGTTGATTTCTTCACTTCAAGCTGGTTGGCTATTGCAGATTCAGTCTTCCCAGCCTGGTGCAGGGCTACAATTTTGTTTCTGGTGTCCTTTGACAGCTCTTTGGTCTTCACCATAGTGGAGTTTGGAGTCAGACTGTTTGAGCGTGTGCACAGGTGTCTTTTTATACTGATAACAAGTTTAAACAGGTGCCATTACTACAGGTAATGAGTGGAGGAAAGAGGAGACTCTTAAAGAAGAAGTTACAGGTCTGTGAGAGCCAGAAATCTTGATTGTTTGTTTCTGACCAAATACTTATTTTCCACCATAATATGCAAATAAATTGCTAAAAAAAACAGACAATGTGATTTTCTGGATTTTTTTTTCTCAGTTTGTCTCCCATAGTTGAGGTCTACCTATGATGTAAATTACAGACGCCTCTCATCTTTTTAAGTGGTGGAACTTGCACTATTGCTGACTGACTAAATACTTTTTTGCCCCACTGTATATATATGTATAGGAGCAGCGACTCAGCATACTGGCCTCATCCATGGCATTATATACTGTATATATATATATATAGATATGTATAGGAGCAGCGACTCAGCATACTGGCCTCATCCATGGCATTATATACTGTATATATATATATATATATATGTATAGGAGCGGCGACTCAGCTTACTGGCCTCATCCATGGCATTATATACTGTATATATATATATATATATATATATATATATATATATAGGAGCGGCGACTCAGCATACTGGCCTCATCCATGGCATTATATACTGTATACTGTATGTATATATATATATATATATGTATATGTATACATGTGTATATGTATACATATATATATATATGTATAGGAGCAGCGACTCAGCATACTGGCCTCATCCATGGCATTATATACACTGTATATATATATATATATATATATATATATATGTATAGGAGCAGCGACTCAGCATACTGCCCTCATCCATGGCATTATATACTGTATATATACACACTTTAAAAATAAGATCGACCAGACAAGGCAAGTCTTTATTGTTCAACCACCACAACCCCTTTGTATACCAGACCAATGCCCAAACCCCATAACCTCCCTATCCAACATCACTGAAGGGGGACTTAATTGTCTCCTCTCCAAATCCCATCTCACCACCTGTGCGCTCGACCCCATCCCATCTCCTCCCCAACCTCACCACCACACTTATCCCATCCCTAACCCACCTCTTCAACCTATCACTAACTTCTGGCACCTTCCTCTCTGCGTTCAAACATGCCACAATCACGCCTATCCTTAAAAAGTCAACCCTCGATCCAACTGCTATGTCCAGCTATCGCCCAATATCGCTGCTCCCATTTGCTTCCAAACTCCTGGAGCAGCACGTCCATGCTGAACTCTCCTCCCACCTCTCATCTAACTTGTACGACAATCTACAATCTGGTTTCCGCCCCCATCACTCAACTGAGACTGCCCTGACCAAAATCACTAACGACCTACTTACCGCCAAGGCTACTGGACAATACTCTGTACTCCTCCTTCTAGACCTGTCCTCTGCTTTCGACACAGTTGAGCACTGCCTCCTACTGCAGATGTTCTCCTCCTTTGGCATCAAAGACCTCGCCCTATCCTGGATCGCCTCGTACCTTTCCAACCGCACATTCAGCGTCTCCCACTCCCATACTACCTCCTCATCCCGCCCTCTCTCTGTTGGAGTCCCCCAAGGCTCTGTTCTAGGACCCCTACTCTTCTCAATCTATACACTTGGCTTGGGACAACTCATAAAGTCCCATGGATTCCAGTACCACCTCTATGCTGATGACACTCAGATCTACCTCTCTGGCCCAGACGTCACCGCTCTGCTGTCCAGAATCCCAGAGTGCCTATCAGCCATATCCTCCTTCTTCTCCTCTCGCTTCCTCAAACTCAATGTGGACAAATCTGAACTCATCATCTTTCCTCCATCCCACAAATCTTCCTTACCTGACCTATCTATCGCAGTCAATGACATCATGCTTTCCCCTGTACCCGAAGTCCGCTGCCTCGGAGTAACCTTCGACTCTGCCCTGTCCTTCAAACCACACATCCAAGCTCTTTCCACCTCCTGTCGCCTCCAGCTCAAAAATATCTCCAGGATCCGTCCTTTCCTCAACCCCCAATCTACTAAAATGCTTGTGCATGCCCTCATCATTTCCCGCCTTGACTACTGCAACATCCTTTTCTGTGGCCTCCCTGCTAACACCCTTGCACCTCTCCAGTCCATCCTTAACTCTGCTGCCCGACTAATCCATCTCTCTCCTCGCTACTCCTCCGCTTCCCCCCTCTGCAAATCTCTTCACTGGCTCCCATTCCCTCAGCGTATCCAGTTCAAATTGCTAATACTGACCTACAAAGCCATCCACAACCTGTCTCCTCCATATATCTCTGAACTAATCTCTCGATATCTTCCCTCACGTGATCTCCGGTCCTCCCAAGACCTCCTTCTCTCCTCCACACTTATTCGCTTCTCATCCAATCGCCTCCAAGACTTCTCCCAAATATCCCCCATCCTCTGGAACTCTTTGCCCCAACACGTCCGACTATCAACCACAGTCGGTGTCAAATGTATAATACAGTCTGTATAGAGTCTTGTGCGTGGGTGCCAGGAAACACAGAAGACACAGGCTTGTTTAAGTAGTACTTGTATTACTTCATACAAGTAAGGGTTAACACAGTTGCAGGCAGGATACAAGTCAGGCAGGAATAAACCTTAAGTCCATCTAGTTACAGAAACAGGTTAAAGGTTCTCTCTCTACTTCCCTTGCCAATGTTGATGGTAAGCTGAGAGATTCCTGAGTCCACACATGTCCAAGGATCTGAAGTAGAAGGTGGTAGGATAATAAGTCCAAGTCTTCCAGGAGCAAGGTGTCAAGTAAACTGCAGACTTGATTCTGAAGCACTGATTAAACAGCTGATGCTGCTTAAAAGGGCAAGTGGCAGAGAACAGGGCGGAAACATTGAAACTGAGAATTCCATGCAGGTTAAGGGCAAAGTAGATACAGCAGAACAGAAAGCAAAATGGCCGACAGGAAAAACTAGGTTCTAAAAAAAATAACTGCAGATATAGCAAATCGTCTAAAACCTTACATTACTCCCCTCTTAGGGACAGCCTCCGGATGACCCCAGACCCGGCTTGTCTGGGTACCTCTGATGGAACTGGCGAAGTAAGCGAGGAGCATTAATGTTATCAACCGGTTCCCATGAGTTGTCTTCAACTGAGTAGCCTTGCCACTTAATCAGGTATTGTAGCTGATTTCTATGCAACCTAGAATCCAGAATCCTTTCCACTACAAATTCCTCCTGACCATCAATCAGCACTGGGTCAGGATGAGGAGAAGAACGTCCAGGAAACATATTAGGTACTGCTGCCTTTAGTAGGGAAACGTGAAAAACAAGGTGAATTCTCATGGTTCTGGGCAGACGAAGACGACAAGCCACGGCACTTACAATCTTATTGATCCTGTAGGGACCAATGTACTTATGTCCCAATTTGGATGATGGAATCCTTAACTTAAGGTTCTTAGTTGACAGCCAGACCAAGTCTCCTACCTTGAAGGCTGGTGCGGGTTTACAAAATTTATCAGCTGCTCTTTTATATTTCTCCTGAGCGGATTCCAGATTCTCTTTTAGAAGATTGACATTCCGTTGTAGGGAAGCGATTCTGTCAGTCACAGCTGGCAGAGGCGTATCTATAGGAAATCGAGGAAGTATGTTAGGATGATAACCTAGATTAGCATAAAAAGGAGACTGCTTAGTGGAGGCACTCTGAGCGTTATTATAAGAAAATTCAGCCAAAGGAAGTAAATCCACCCAATCATCCTGTAGGTGGCAGATAAAGCAGCGGAGATACTGCTCCAGGGTCTGGTTGGTCCGTTCTGTCTGGCCATTTGTCTGAGGATGAAAGGCAGAAGAAAGATTTACTTTAACATCCAATGCGGCACAGAAGTTCTGCCAAAACCTTGAAGTGAATTGCACCCCTCGATCAGAAATGACCTCATCCGGTAGTCCATGCAAACGAAACACCTCTTGAATTATTAAATCTGCGGTCTGTTTAGCAGTGGGTAAGCCGCTACAGGGAATAAAGTGAGCTGCCTTTGTCAAACGATCCACCACCACCAAAATGGTGTTTTTCCCTTGCGAGGTTGGCAACTCCACAATGAAATCCATGGAAATGGATCCCCATGGACGGGATGGGGTGGGTAGGGGTTGTAATAGACCCGTCGGTGAAGAACGTGGTGTCTTGCATCTCGCACACACTTCGCATGAAGAGACATAATTTAGAACATCTTTTCTATAAGTGGGCCACCAAAAGAAACGAGAAAGGAATTCTTGAGTCTTTAGGACTCCTCTATGTCCCGCTATCTTGGAGTCGTGGATGAGCTGTAGTACTCTCAGTCTGACCCGTTTCAGGTATATACAAACGTTGGCCTTGAAACCACACACCATTCTTATAAACAAGACTTACATCCCTAGGAGGTTGAGCCAGAAAGGAATCCGAATGGTATGCCTCCTTGATGTCATTAAGTAGGTCTTGATTGTGAATCACTCCCAGGAACCTGGAATCGGGAAGAATAGTCTTAGAAGTAGTGAGTGGAGAGGTCTCAGTTGAATGGATCCTAGAGAGTGCGTCTGCTTTTCCATTGCACGACCCTGGCCTATAAGAGATTACAAAATTGAATTGATTCAAGAACAGACTCCAACGAGCCTGGCGAGGAGTCAGGCACTTAGCTGATCTGATAAATTCAAGATTGCGATGGTCGGTCAGGACGACTATCTGCTGTGCAGTTCCCTGAAGATGATGTCTCCATTCCTTGAAGGCAGCAATGATGGCCAACAATTCTCTAATGCCCACGTCGTAGTTCTTTTCTGCTGCAGACAACCGCTGTGAAAAAAAAAGCACAGGGATGCAAAACATTCTTCTCACCTGTTCTCTGGGAGAGTATAGCTCCGATGGCACAGTCAGAGGCATCCACTTCTACTATGAAGGCCAGTTCAGGGTTGGGATGCACTAGGATAGGTGCTGTGGTAAATTTACTCTTCAGGTGAGAAAATGCTTCTTGGGCTTGAGGAGTCCAGGTGAAGGTAGATCTTTTACGGGTAAGTTGCGTGATAGGTGACACTACCTCAGAAAAGTTCCTAATAAAACGCCTGTAGAAATTGGCAAACCCGATGAAGCGCTGTACTTCCTTCACATTCTTCGGAACTGGCCAGTTCTTGATGGCTTGGGTTTTACTCTCATCCATACAAATTCCTCGTGATGACATTACATACCCCAAAAATTGAATCTCGGTCTGATGGAATTCGCATTTTTCAAGTTTGATATAAAGATGATTCTGTCGTAGGCGTTCTAAGACCATCTTCACGTGTCCATGATGTTCCTCTGTAGAGTTAGAAAAAAATCAAAATATCATCTAAATAAATCACTACAAAAGTATCCAAAAGATCCCTGAAAATGTCGTTCACTAAATGTTGAAAAGTTGCTGGGGCATTACATAGACCGAACGGCATGACTAAGTATTCGAAATGTCCATAACGTGATCTGAATGCGGTCTTCCATTCATCCCCAGGTCTAATACGGACCAAATTATAGGCCCCACGGAGATCCAGTTTAGAAAAAATCTTGGCATGCCGTACTCTCTCCAATAACTCAGGGATCAAAGGCAGTGGGTAACGGTTTCTGATAGTAACCTTATTAAGCTCCCGGTAATCTATGCAGGGTCTAAGAGATCCATCTTTCTTCTTCACAAAGAAGATGGGTGCACCTGCAGGAGATGAGGAGTGGCGTATGAAGCCTTTGGCTAAATTCTCATCAATATAGTCCTTCAAAGCCTTTAGCTCGGGCCCTGCCAAAGGGTAGATCTTACCAAAGGGTATACCTGCTCCTGGCAATAGTTCAATTGGACAATCATATGGACGATGAGGGGGAAGCTGATCAGCGTTCCTCTTGTCACATACGTCGGCATACTCATGGTACATAGCTGGTAGCTCTGAAAGCGTGGAGGATCCCTCAGGAACAGCACAAACTGCAACTTCTGGACCTATCTGTTTCTCCGGGAAGTGCAACTCCTTGGTCTCCCAGTTAATTGTAGGGTTCTGAGCCTGCAGCCATGGCAACCCTAAAATGATGGGAAAATGGGGAGAAGCAATAAGCATAAAAGACAATCTCTCTTGATGATCTTTACCCATGAACACCTTCAAGGGTTCCGTCTCCTGATCCACTGGTCCAGAGTTTAACAGGGAACCATCCACAGTCTCCATCTGTACAGGAGTAGCTTTCTTCACGGGACGTATCCCATGTTTCTGGGCAAAAGAGATGTCCATAAAATTGCCACTTGCCCCTGAGTCAATCATGGCAGAGCTACACACCCATACCGAGTCAACCCAGAGTTTGATGGAGAGGGAGCAATGAGAGTTATGCTTCTTACAGCTCAACTGGGATACTGTTGGGGAAACTTGAAAAATTGCTGCATTTATACAATCATCAGGCTCTGAAATAATGGAGTTTAAGTCCGAGAAGTCAGTATCTATAGCTGCAGATCTCCCTAGAACTTGAGATTCGGATTTGACAGATCCCCTTTCGCAGCACTCACAGTGTATGACTGCTGCAGCAGTCTTACGAGAACGGTTGGGGCAGCTTGTAATGAAGTGCCCTGACTTACCACAATAGAAACATAGATTTTCTTTTAGTCGATGTTCCTTGCGGGCATCACTCACCCGTCTCTGTAAGGAGTCCACCTGCATTGGTTCAGGTTCTGGTTCCCGTGTGGTCCGGCTCACAGACTCCTTAGCTGGGGAGGAAGGCAGGTAATGATTAGAACGATTAATTTCAGACCATCTCTCCTGTCTGCGTTCAGTAAGACGGGCATCAATACGGATGCAGTAGTTAATAAAATCTCCCAACGCGGTGGGAGGGTCGGCACGAGCAAGTTCGTCTTTAATCATAGGAGACAACCCTTTACGGAAAATTGATTTCTTCGCGGAACTGTCCCAAGTGGTATCAAGAGCCCATCTCCTGAAATCCAAGGCATATTCAGCTACTGAGCGCTTACCTTGGCGCAAAGCCAACATGGCTGCTTCAGCTGTTGCACCTCGGTTTGGGTCATCAAAAACCTGCCCCATAGCTGAAATGAAAGCTTCAAGATTATTTAGACATTCATCCTCAGTCTCAATCAGGGGGTTTGCCCACATCAGAGCTTTGTTGGAGAGCAGCATGATTATGGTTAGCACCTTGGATCGTTCGGAGAGAAATTGTGAAGCATGAGCAGAGAAAAACAGTTTGCATTGATTAATAAATCCCCTAAATTTTTCCCGTTCACCGCCAAAACGGAAAGGTGGCAACTTTGGAAACCCAGAACCCGGGGATGTGGATGGTGCCAGGACTCGTTCCTCCAGAGCCTCAATCCTGTTTCGCAATTCCTGCGTATTTTGTCCGAAAACTTGCAAGTTGTGATTATTAAGATCTTGCTGGCTTGAAAAGCTGGTCTTTAAAGCCTGAATATCCGCAAGAATCTTATCAGTAACTCCACATAAATCTTTTACACGAGCCTCCATCTTCCCAGATATTTTACGGCAGAAAAGCTGGAAAAGAGGAAAGAGCGCACAATAGTGTTCACCTGTGGTAACACACCTGGCTGAAAAAAGGGAATGCGCTCACCTGAACTGGTTGTGAGAAGTCACAACCACTATCATCACAGAATGTATAAATTAATATCTTCCCAGATCCTTTAAGATAGAAATGCTGGAAAAGAAACAAGGGCGCACAATAGTGTTCACCTGTGGTAACACACCTGGCTGAAAAAAGGGAATGCGCTCACCTGAAATGGTTGTGAGAAGTCACAACCACTGTCGTCACAGAATGCATATATTAATATCTTCCCAGATCCTTTAAGATAGAAATGCTGGAAAAGAAACAAGGGCGCACAATAGTGTTTACCTGTGGTAACACACCTGGCTGAAAAAAGGGAATGTGCTCACCTGAACTGGTTGTGAGAAGTCACAACCACTATCATCACAGAATGTATAAATTAATATCTTCCCAGATCCTTTAAGATAGAAATGCTGGAAAAGAAACAAGGGCGCACAATAGTGTTTACCTGTGGTAACACACCTGGCTGAGAGGAAAAAAAAAAAGAATGTGCTCACCTGAAATGGTTGTGAGAAGTCACAACCACTGTCGTCACAGAATGCATATATTAATATCTTCCCAGATCCTTTAAGATAGAAATGCTGGAAAAGAAACAAGGGCGCACAATAGTGTTTACCTGTGGTAACACACCTGGCTGAAAAAAGGGAATGTGCTCACCTGAACTGGTTGTGAGAAGTCACAACCACTGTCGTCACAGAATGTATAAATTAATATCTTCCCAGATCCTTTAAGATAGAAATGCTGGAAAAGAAACAAGGGCGCACAATAGTGTTTACCTGTGGTAACACACCTGGCTGAGAGGAAAAAAAAAAAGAATGTGCTCACCTGAAATGGTTGTGAGAAGTCACAACCACTATCATCACAGAAGGTATAACTGGATATCTGGCATTCACAGTCCACAGCAGACTCTAACGTTGGCTTCAGAATCTTGTCAAATGTATAATACAGTCTGTATAGAGTCTTGTGCGTGGGTGCCAGGAAACACAGAAGACACAGGCTTGTTTAAGTAGTACTTGTATTACTTCATACAAGTAAGGGTTAACACAGTTGCAGCAGGATACAAGTCAGGCAGGAATAAACCTTAAGTCCATCTAGTCACAGAAACAGGTTAAAGGTTCTCTCTCTACTTCCCTTGCCAATGTTGATGGTAAGCTGAGAGATTCCTGAGTCCACACATGTCCAAGGATCTGAAGTAGAAGGTGGTAGGATAATAAGTCCAAGTCTTCCAGGAGCAAGGTGTCAAGTAAACTGCAGACTTGATTCTGAAGCACTGATTAAACAGCTGATGCTGCTTAAAAGGGCAAGTGGCAGAGAACAGGGCGGAAACATTGAAACTGAGAATTCCATGCAGGTTAAGGGCAAAGTAGATACAGCAGAACAGAAAGCAAAATGGCCGACAGGAAAAACTAGGTTCTACAAAAAATAACAGCAGATATAGCAAATCGTCTAAAACCTTACAGTCGGATCCTTCAGACGGAACCTGAAAACTCATCTCTTCAGGAAAGCCTACAGCCTGCACTGACACCGCTGCTGCCTCATCACTATTGAAGCTACCGCCTCACCAACACCGGAGCTACCGCCTCACCAACACCGGAGCTACTGCCTCACCAACACCGGAGCTCCTGCAACCCTCAACCTACTGTCTCCTTCCCCATAATCCTGTAGAATGTAAGCCCGCAAGGGCAGGGTCCTCGCCCCTCTGTATCAGTCCGTCATTGTTAGTTTGTTTACTGTATGTGATATTTGTAACTTGTATGTAACCCCTTCTCATGTACAGCACCATGGAATCAATGGTGCTATATAAATAAATAATAATAATAATATATATAGATTCAAGATTCAAAGAAGCTTTATTGGCAGGACCAAATACACATCAGCTTTGCCAAAGCTAGTGTATAAAGGCAATAGGGATAGGGACTGTGGGGATGTTGGGTAGGAGCTGTAGGGAAGGTGGATGGGGGCAGATCTATTGTGGGGGCTATAGTCCATGGTATAGGGGAGGTGGATGGGGGCAGATCCAGGGTGGGGGCTATAGTCCATGGCATAGGGGAGGTGGATGGGGCAGATCCAGGGTGGGGGCTATAGTCCATGGCATAGGGGAGGTGGATGGGGCAGATCCAGGGTGGGGGCTATAGTCCATGGTATAGGGGAGGTGGATGGGGGCAGATCCAGGGTGGGGGCTATAGTCCATGGCATAGGGGAGGTGGATGGGGGCAGATCCATTGTGGGGGGTATAGTTCATGGCATAGGGGAGGTGAATGGGGGCAGATCCATTGTGGGGGCTGTAGTCCATGGCATCATAGTTCTTTCTCGCAGTCTATGACATTCGCTCACATACCGCGCTGCTATCTCCACTGCTCTCTCTTCTTCTCCCAGCAGGATATATGTTTTCTCTTCCTCCTTCATGGTGATGAAGTCTGGGAAGAGATGTGAGAGTCTCCTGAAGTGAGTGTCCCTCACTGCTGAGTATTTGGAGCAGTGTAGCAGGAAGTGGGTTTCGTCCTCTATGGCCTCCTGGTCACAGTGTTGGCACAGTCTTTCCTCCCTGGGCTTATAGCTCTGCCTGTGTCGGCCACATTCGATGGCCAGACTGTGGGCGCTGAGTCTATATCGGCTCAGGATCTGGCGGTCTCTGGGGTCCGGGAGTTTCTCCAGATATGGCGCCAGTCTGTAGTCTCTCTGTAGGCTCCGGTACATGCTCAGTTTCTGTGAGCTGATGATATCATTCTTCCAGTCACTGACATACCTCTCCTGGCCTTCGTCTGCCATCTTCCTAATTCCGGCTTTTGTCAGGTTGTTGTGATTGGTGTTCTGGTCCGGTTGGGTTTGGCTGGGCTGTTCCGAGGGTTCTGGTTTTTCTGTTTCACCTACATGTATCAGGGCTTTATGGTGATGGGAGCTTGGATTGCTCCTATGCAGATGAGCCCGGAATGACAGCGCCCTCTTTAGAACTATTAGGTGTAGAGGGAATCTGCCCAGCTCGGCCCGACAAGCACTGTTGGAGGTGCTCCGATGGACCTGGAGAAGGTGCTTGCAGAATTCCAGGTGGAATATTTCTGTTGGACTGGAATCCCATTTTGACCAGTCTGGGTAGGTGTGAGGACCCCAGACTTCGCTGCCATACAGGAGGATTGGGGCGATGATGGAGTCGAAGATTTTTAGCCAGACCCTCACTGGTGGCTTCAGATCGTAGAGTGTCCTTCGGATGGCATAGAAGGTTTTGCAGGCCTTGTCTTTCAGGGTCTCTATGGCTTGTTTGAAGCTCCCTGACCGGTGAATCTCTAGGCCCAGGTAGGTATATTTGTCTGTTCCTGTGAGGTCGCAGTTGTTGAGGATAAATGATGGGTGTTGGTCTGATCTTCTCTTTCTCCTCTGGAACACCATGGTGTTGGTTTTCTTTAGGTTGACCGGTAGAGCCCAGGTGGAGCTGAATTTCTCTAGGATTTTCAGGTTGTCCTGGAGGCCTTTCTCGGTTGGTGACAGCAGCAGCAGGTCATCTGCATACAGCAGGAATTTCACCTGAGCGTCGTGGAGGGTGAGACCTGGTGCTGAGGAGGATTTCAGGGCGGTAGCCAGCTCGTTGATGTAGATGTTGAAGAGCGTTCTTTTGCCGTTCACACTCACGCTGCAGCGGTTCTCGGTGTAGGAGCTTTTGATGACATCGTAGGTCTTTCCTCCTATTCCACTCTCCAGCAGTTTCAGGAATAAGCCCGGGTGCCACACTGAATCAAAGGCCTTTTTAAAGTCCACAAAGCAGGCATATATCTTCCCATTCTTTGTATTGTAGACGTGTCTCTGAATGAGGCTGTGCAGAGTATAGATGTGGTCAGTGGTGCGGTGGTTCGGCATGAACCCTGCTTGGCTCTTGCTGAGGACGTTGTGCTCGGTGAGGAAGGTGAGGTGTTGTGAATTCTGTGGCAGAGCTCCCTCCTGTGGTCACAAGTGGTACTTCGGCTGGTTCTCTCTGTGAGCTTCCGTTGGTGGAGGAAAGTGGTACTGCGGCTTCTGAGTTTCCTTCCTCAGGTGATGTGGTGAAGTCGTTAGGTGCTGCTCTATTTAACTCCACCTAGTGCTTTGATCCTGGCCTCCAGTCAATGTTCTAGTATTGGACCTGTTTCCTCCTGGATCGTTCCTGTGGCCTGCTGCTCTGCATAGCTAAGTTCCTCTTTGCTATTTGTTTGCTGTTTTTTTCTGTCCAGCTTGTCTATTTGTTTTTTTCTGCTTGCTGGAAGCTCTGGGACGCAGAGGGTGTACCTCCGTGCCGTTAGTTCGGTACGGAGGGTCTTTTTGCCCCCTTTGCGTGGTTTTTGTAGGGTTTTGTGTTGACCGCAAAGTTACCTTTCCTATTCTCGCTCTGTTCAGAAAGTTGGGCCTCACTTTGCTAAATCTATTTCATCTCTACGTTTGTCTTTTCATCTTAACTCACAGTCATTATATGTGGGGGCTGCCTTTTCCTTTGGGGTATTTCTCTGAGGCAAGGTAGGCTTATTTTCTATCTTCAGGCTAGCTAGTTTCTCAGGCCGTGCCGAGTTGCATAGGGAGCGTTAGGCGCAATCCACGGCTGCCTTTAGTGTGGTTGGAGAGGATTAGGGATTGCGGTCAACAGAGTTCCCACGTCTCAGAGCTCGTTCTTGTTTTTTGGGTTATTGCCAGGTCACTGTATGTGCGCTGACCTCTATGTCCATTGTAGTACTGAATTACCTTTCATAACAGTACTGGAGGCCAAAAGTACTAATGATTCCCAATAGAGGGAAAAAAGAAGTTCTGAGACCATTTTTTTTTCTTTGCACTGTGTTTTGCCTTTTTTTTCCCCTAGACATTTGGGTGGTTCAGGACACAGGTGTAGCAATGGACATTAAAGGTCTGTCTTCATGTGTGGATCAGCTCACGGCAAGAGTACAAAGTATTCAAGACTTTGTGGTTCAGAATTCTATGTTAGAACCAAGAATTCCTATTCCTGATTTGTTTTTTGGAGATAGAACTAAATTTCTGAGTTTCAAAAATAATTGTAAACTATTTCTGGCTTTGAAACCTTGCTCCTCTGGTGACCCAGTTAAACAAGTTAGGATCGTTATTTCTTTTTTGCGTGGCGACCCTCAGGACTGGGCATTTTCTCTTGCGTCAGGAGATCCTGCATTAAGTAATATCGATGCATTTTTCCTGGCGCTCGGATTGCTGTACGATGAGCCTAATTCTGTGGATCAGGCAGAGAAGAATTTGCTGGCTCTGTGTCAGGGTCAGGATGAAATAGAGGTATATTGTCAGAAATTTAGAAAGTGGTCCGTACTCACTCAGTGGAATGAAGGTGCGCTCGCAGCTATTTTCAGAAAAGGTCTCTCTGAAGCCCTTAAGGATGTCATGGTGGGATTTCCTATGCCTGCTGGTCTGAATGAGTCTACGTCTTTGGCCATTCAGATCGGTCGACGCTTGCGCGAGCGTACATCTGTGCACCATTTGGCGGTATTACCTCAGCTTAAACCTGAGCCTATGCAGTGCGATAGGACTTTGACCAGAGTTGAACGGCAAGAACACAGACGTCTGAATGGGCTGTGTTTCTACTGTGGTGATTCCACTCATGCTATCTCTGATTGTCCTAAGCGCACTAAGCGGTTCGCTAGGTCTGCCACCATTGGTACGGTACAGTCAAAATTTCTTCTGTCTGTTACCTTGATCTGCTCTTTGTCATCGTATTCTGTCATGGCATTTGTGGACTCAGGCGCTGCTCTGAATTTGATGGACTTGGAGTATGCTAGGCGTTGTGGGTTTTTCTTGGAGCCCTTGCAGTGTCCTATTCCATTGAGAGGAATTGATGCTACGCCTTTGGCCAAGAATAAGCCTCAGTACTGGACCCAGCTGACCATGTGCATGGCTCCTGCACATCAGGAGGTTATTCGCTTTCTGGTGTTGCATAATCTGCATGATGTGGTCGTGTTGGGGTTGCCATGGCTACAAGTCCATAATCCAGTATTAGATTGGAAATCCATGTCTGTGTCCAGCTGGGGTTGTCAGGGGGTACATGGTGATGTCCCATTTCTGACTATTTCGTCATCCACCCCTTCTGAGGTTCCTGAGTTCTTGTCTGATTACCGGGATTTATTTGATGAGCCCAAGTCCGATACCCTACCTCCGCATAGGGATTGTGATTGTGCTATCGATTTGATTCCTGGTAGTAAATTCCCAAAAGGTCGACTGTTTAATTTATCTGTGCCTGAGCACGCCGCTATGCGGAGTTATGTGAAGGAGTCTTTGGAGAAGGGGCATATTCGCCCGTCATCGTCGCCATTAGGAGCAGGGTTCTTTTTTGTAGCCAAGAAGGATGGTTCACTGAGACCTTGTATAGATTACCGCCTTCTAAATAAGATCACGGTTAAATTTCAGTACCCCTTGCCATTGTTATCTGATTTGTTTGCTCGGATTAAGGGGGCTAGTTGGTTCACCAAGATAGATCTTCGTGGTGCGTATAATCTTGTGCGTATTAAGCGAGGCGATGAGTGGAAAACTGCATTTAATACGCCCGAGGGCCATTTTGAGTATCTAGTAATGCCATTCGGACTTGCCAAAGCTCCATCAGTGTTTCAGTCCTTTATGCATGACATCTTCCGAGAGTACCTGGATAAATTCCTGATTGTGTACTTAGATGACATTTTGCTCTTCTCGGATGATTGGGAGTCTCATGTGAAGCAGGTCAGAACGGTGTTTCAGGTCATGCGTGCTAATTCTTTGTTTGTGAAGGGATCAAAGTGTCTCTTTGGTGTTCAGAAGGTTTCATTTTTGGGGTTCATCTTTTCCCCTTCTACTATCGAGATGTACCCTGTTAAGGTCCAAGCCATCCATAATTGGACTCAGCCGACATCTCTGAAAAGTCTGCAAAAGTTCCTGGGCTTTGCTAATTTTTATCGTCGCTTCATCTGCAATTTTTCTAGTATTGCTAAACCATTGACCGATTTGACCAAGAAAGGTGCTGATTTGGTCAATTGGTCTTCTGCTGCGGTGGAAGCTTTTCAAGAGTTGAAGCGTCGTTTTTCTTCTGCCCCTGTGTTGTGTCAACCAGATGTTTCGCTTCCGTTCCAGGTCGAGGTTGATGCTTCTGAGATTGGAGCAGGGGCTGTTTTGTCGCAGAGAAGTTCTGATTGCTCGGTGATGAAACCATGCGCCTTCTTTTCCAGGAAGTTTTTGCCTGCTGAGCGAAATTATGATGTGGGCAATCGAGAGTTGCTGGCATGAAGTGGGCATTCGAGGAGTGGCGTCATTGGCTTGAAGGAGCTAATCATCTCGTGGTGGTCTTGACTGATCATAAGAACTTGACTTATCTCGAGTCCGCCAAGCAGTTGAATCCTAGACAAGCTCGTTGGTCATTGTTTTTTGCCCGTTTTGACTTTGTGATTTCATACCTTCCGGGCTCTAAAATGTGAAGGCGGATGCTCTGTCTAGGAGTTTTGTGCCCGACTCTCCGGGTGTATCTGAGCCGGCGGGTATCCTCAAAGAGGGAGTAATTGTGTCTGCCATCTCCCCTGATTTGCGGCGGGTGCTGCAAAAATTTCAGGCTAATAAACCTGATCGTTGCCCAGCGGAGAAACTGTTTGTCCCTGATAAATGACGAGTAGAGTTATCTCTGAGGTTCATTGTTCGGTGTTGGCTGGTCATCCTGGAATCTTTGGTACCAGAGAGTTAGTGGCTAGATCCTTTTGGTGGCCATCTCTGTCGCGGGATGTGCGTACTTTTGTGCAGTCCTGTGGGATTTGTGTTCGGGCTAAGCCCTGCTGTTCTCGTGCCAGTGGGTTGCTTTTGCCCTTGCCGGTCCCGAAGAGGCCTTGGACACATATCTCTATGGATTTTATTTCAGATCTTTCCGTCTCTCAAAAGATGTCAGTCATTTGGGTGGTCTGTGATCGCTTCTCTAAGATGGTCCATTTGGTACCCTTGTCTAAATTGCCTTCCTCCTCTGATTTGGTGCCATTGTTTTTCCAGCATGTGGTTCGTTTACATGGCATTCCAGAGAATATCGTTTCTGACAGAGGTTCCCAGTTTGTTTCGAGGTTTTGGCGAGCCTTTTGTGTAGGATGGGCATTGACTTGTCTTTTTCCTTGGCTTTCCATCCTCAGACTAATGGCCAGACCGAACGAACCAATCAGACCTTGGAAACATATCTGAGATGCTTTGTTTCTGCTGATCAGGATGACTGGGTGTCCTTTTTGCCTTTGCTGAGTTCGCCCTTAATAATCGGGCCAGCTCGGCTACCTTGGTTTCACCGTTTTTCTGCAACTCTGGGTTCCATCCTCGTTTCTCTTCAGGGCAGGTTGAGTCTTCGGACTGTCCTGGTGTGGATACTGTGGTGGACAGGTTGCAGCAGATTTGGACTCATGTAGTGGACAATTTGACTTTGTCCCAGGAGAAGGCTCAACGTTTCGTTAAAAGCAGACACTGTGTGGGTCCCTGACTTCGGGTTGGGGACTTGGTTTGGTTATCTTCTCTTCTCGTCATATTCCTATGAAGGTTTCCTCTCCTAAGTTTAAACCTCGTTTTATTGGTCCGTATAGGATTTCTGAGGTTCTTAATCCTGTGTCTTTTCGTCTGACCCTTCCAGATTCTTTTTCCATACATAACGTATTCCATAGGTCATTGTTGCGGAGATACGTGGCACCTATGGTTCCATCTGTTGATCCTCCTGCCCCGGTTTTGGTGGAGGGGGAGTTGGAGTATATTGTGGAGAAGATTTTGGATTCTCGTGTTTCAAGGCGGAAACTCCAGTATCTGGTTAAGTGGAAGGGTTATGCTCAGGAAGATAATTCCTGGGTCTTTGCCTCTGATGTCCATGCTCCCGATCTTGTTCGTGCCTTTCATATGGCTCATCCTGGTCGTCCTGGGAGCTCTGGTGAGGGTTCGGTGACCCCTCCTCAAGGGGGGGTACTGTTGTGAATTCTGTGGCAGAGCTCCCTCCTGTGGTCACAAGTGGTACTTCGGCTGGTTCTCTCTGTGAGCTTCCG